>NW_027139550.1:0-89581 GCF_035084215.1 Heptranchias perlo
TTATGTGGCTTGGTGTCACATTCTGTTTGAGATCGATCCTGTGAAGCGCCTTGGGACGTTTTACAATTTACACGATATAAATGGGAGGTGTTGAAGATGATATTTTAAGAGGTGGTTTAATGTGTGATGATGAGTGTCGAGATACTGCCCTGTTTCTCATATCTCTGCCCTTGTACTATAGGTCGAGGTGTATGTTTCCCTGTTATAAAATCCTGCGTATTTGGGAGTGAGGCAAAGTCAGGATTACAGGAAGAACCTGCTACAAGTTCTCGGAGTGAGGTGACAGAATCATCGTCCACAACACAGGTTTTAAAGCTGTTAGCCTGTGCAGTCGGACTACAGGTAACTCACCGTCACTGGGACCCGACTGACTCTTATATTACTCCTTGTTGAATCAGAGAAATGTACAGCACAGAAGGAGGCCATTCCCCCCTCGCTGTCGCCCGGACCCCCCCCACCCCCCAATCCTCGCTGCCGCCCGTTTCCCCCACCCTCAGGCCTGCCCATTCCTCCTCCTCCTCACGCCCCCCTCCTCAGGCCAGCCCGTTCCCCCTCCCCACCTGCCTCAGGCCCGCACTCCCCCCCCCCCCCACCCCTATCAGGCCCGCCCGTTCCCTCTCTCTTTTCCCCCCCCCCCCCATGCCAGCCCGTCACGCCCCCCGCACCCCTCAGTCCCATTCCCCTGTACCCACTCCCTCTCTGAGCTCTCCCCTCAGTCCCATTCCCCTGTACCCACTCCCTCTCTGAGCTCTCCCCTCAGTCCCATTCCCCTGTACCCACTCCCTTTCTGAGCTCTCCCCTCAGTCCCATTCCCCTGTACCCACTCCCTCTCTGAGCTCTGCCCTCAGTCCCATTCCCCTGTACCCACTCCCTCTCTGAGCTCTGCCCTCAGTCCCATTCCCCTGTACCCACTCCCTCTCTGAGCTCTGCCCTCAGTCCCATTCCCCTGTACCCACTCCCTCTCTGAGCTCTCCCCTCAGTCCCATTCCCCTGAACCCACTCCCTCTCTGAGCTCTGCCCTCAGTCCCGTTCCCCTGTACCCACTCCCTCTCTGAGCTCTGCCCTCAGTCCCGTTCCCCTGTACCCACTCCCTCTCTGAGCTCTGCCCTCAGTCCCATTCCCCTGTACCCACTCTCTCTCTGAGCTCTCCCCTCAGTCCCATTCCCCTGTACCCACTCCCTCTCTGAACTCTGCCCTCAGTCCCATTCCCCTGTACCCACTCCCTCTCTGAGCTCTGCCCCCTCAGTCCCATTCCCCTGTACCCACTCCCTCTCTGAGCTCTCCCCTCAGTCCCGTTCCCCTGTACCCACTCCCTCTCTGAGCTCTGCCCTCAGTCCCATTCCCCTGTACCCACTCTCTCTCTGAGCTCTCCCCTCAGTCCCATTCCCCTGTACCCACTCCCTCTCTGAGCTCTGCCCTCAGTCCCATTCCCCTGTACCCACTCCCTCTCTGAGCTCTGCCCTCAGTCCCATTCCCCTGTACCCACTCCCTCTCTGAGCTCTGCCCTCAGTCCCATTCCCCTGTACCCACTCCCTCTCTGAGCTCTCCCCTCAGTCCCATTCCCCTGTACCCACTCCCACTCTGAGCTCTCCCCTCAGTCCCATTCCCCTGTACCCACTCCCTCTCTGAGCTCTCCCCTCAGTCCCATTCCCTGTACCCACTCCCTCTCTGAGCTCTCCCCTCAGTCCCATTCCCCTGTACCCACTCCCTCTCTGAGCTCTGGCCTCAGTCTGTCCCATTCCCCTGTACCCACTCCCTCTCTGAGCTCTGCCCTCAGTCCCATTCCCCTGTACCCACTCCCTCTCTGAACTCTGCCCTCAGTCCCATTCCCCTGTACCCACTCTCTCTCTGAGCCCTCCCCTCAGTCCCATTCCCCTGTACCCACTCCCTCCCTGAGCTCTCCCCTCAGTCCCATTCCCCTGTACCTCACTCCCTCTCTGAGCTCTCCCCTCAGTCCCATTCCCCTGTACCCACTCCCTCTCTGAACTCTGCCCTCAGTCCCATTCCCCTGTACCCACTCCCTCTCTGAACTCTCCCCTCAGTCCCATTCCCCTGTACCCACTCCCTCTCTGAACTCTGCCCTCAGTCCCATTCCCCTGTACCCACTCCCTCTCTGAGCTCTCCCCTCAGTCCCATTCCCCTGTACCCACTCCCTCTCTGAGCTCTCGCCCTCAGTCCCATTCCCCTGTACCCACTCCCTCTCTGAGCTCTGCCCTCAGTCCCATTCCCCTGTACCCACTCCCTCTCTGAGCTCTGCCCTCAGTCCCATTCCCCTGTACCCACTCCCTCTCTGAACTCTGCCCTCAGTCCCATTCCCCTGTACCCACTCCCTCTCTGAACTCTCCCCTCAGTCCCATCCCCTCCCTCCCTGTCCTCTCCCCTCAGTCCCATTCCCCTGTACTCACTCCCTCTCTGAGCTCTCCCCTCAGTCCCATTCCCCTGTACCCACTCCCTCTCTGAGCTCTCCCCTCAGTCCCATTCCCCTGTACCCACTCCCTCTCTGAACTCTGGCCTCAGTCCCATTCCCCTGTACCCACTCCCTCTCTGAGCTCTCCCCTCAGTCCCATTCCCCTGTACCCACTCTCTCTCTGAGCTCTGCCCTCAGTCCCATTCCCCTGTACCCACTCCCTCTCTGAGCCCTCCCCTCAGTCGCATTCCCCTGTACCCACTCCCTCTCTGAGCTCTCCCTTCAGTCCCATTCCCCTGTACCCACTCCCTCTCTGAGCTCTCCCTTCAGTCCCATTCCCCTGTCCCCACTCCCTCTCTGAGCTCTGCCCTCAGTCCCATTCCCCTGTACCCACTCCCTCTCTGAGCTCTGCCCTCAGTCCCATTCCCCTGTACCCACTCCCTCTCTGAGCTCTCCCCTCAGTCCCATTCCCCTGTACCCACTCCCTCTCTGAGCTCTGCCCTCAGTCCCATTCCCCTGTACCCACTCCCTCTCTGAGCCCTCCCCTCAGTCCCATTCCCCTGTACCCACTCCCTCTCTGAGCTCTGCCCTCAGTCCCATTCCCTGTACCCACTCCCTCCCTGCCCTCAGCTCTCCCCTCAGTCCCATTCCCCTGTACCCACTCCCTCTCTGAGCTCTCCCCTCAGTCCCATTCCCCTGTACCCACTCCCTCTCTGAGCTCTGCCCTCAGTCCCATTCCCCTGTACCCACTCCCTCTCTGAGCTCTCCCCTCAGTCCCATTCCCCTGTACTCACTCCCTCTCTGAGCCCTCCCCTCAGTCCCATTCCCGTGTACCCACTCCCTCTCTGAGCTCTGCCCTCAGTCCCATTCCCCTGTACCCACTCCCTCTCTGAGCTCTGCCTCCTCAGTCCCATTCCCCTGTGCCCACTCCCTCTCTGAGCTCTCCCCTCAGTCCCATTCCCCTGTACCCACTCCCTCTCTGAGCCCTCCCCTCAGTCCCATTCCCCTGTGCCCACTCCCTCTCTGAGCTCTGCCCTCAGTCCCATTCCCCTGTACCCACTCCCTCTCTGAGCTCTGCCCTCAGTCCCATTCCCCTGTACCCACTCCCTCTCTGAGCTCTGCCCCCTCAGTCCCATTCCCCTGTACCCACTCCCTCTCTGAGCTCTCCCCTCAGTCCCATTCCCCTGTACCCACTCCCTCTCTGAGCTCTCCCCTCAGTCCCATTCCCCTGTACCCACTCCCTCTCTGAGCTCTCCCCTCAGTCCCATTCCCCTGTACCCACTCCCTCTCTGAGCTCTGCCCTCAGTCCCATTCCCCTGTACCCACTCCCTCTCTGAGCCCTCCCCTCAGTCCCATTCCCCTGTACCCACTCCCTCTCTGAGCCCTCCCCTCAGTCCCATTCCCGTGTACCCACTCCCTCTCTGAGCTCTGCCCTCAGTCCCATTCCCCTGTACCCACTCCCTCTCTGAGCTCTGCCCCCTCAGTCCCATTCCCCTGTACCCACTCCCTCTCTGAGCTCTCCCCTCAGTCCCATTCCCCTGTACCCACTCCCTCTCTGAGCTCTCCCCTCAGTCCCATTCCCCTGTACCCACTCCCTCTCTGAGCTCTCCCCTCAGTCCCATTCCCCTGTACCCACTCCCTCTCTGAGCCCTCCCCTCAGTCCCATTCCCCTGTACCCACTCCCTCTCTGAGCCCTCCCCTCAGTCCCATTCCCCTGTGCCCACTCCCTCTCTGAGCTCTCCCCTCAGTCCCATTCCCCTGTACCCACTCTCTCTCTGAGCTCTCCCCTCAGTCCCATTCCCCTGTACCCACTCCCTCTCTGAGCTCTCCCCTCAGTCCCATTCCCCTGTACCCACACCCTCTCTGAGCTCTGCCCTCAGTCCCATTCCCGTGTACCCACTCCCTCTCTGAGCTCTCCCCTCAGTCCCATTCCCCTGTACCCACTCCCTCTCTGAGCCCTCCCCTCAGTCCCATTCCCCTGTAACCACTCCCTCTCTGAGCCCTCCCCTCAGTCCCATTCCCCTGTACCCACTCCCTCTCTGAGCTCTGCCCTCAGTCCCATTCCCCTGTACCCACTCCCTCTCTGAGCTCTGCCCCCCCAGTCCCATTCCCCTGTCCCCACTCCCTCTCTGAGCTCTCCCCTCAGTCCCATTCCCCTGTATCCACTCCCTCTCTGAACTCTCCCCTCAGTCCCATTCCCCTGTACCCACTCCCTCTCTGAGCTCTCCCCTCAGTCCCATTCCCCTGTACCCACTCCCTCTCTGAGCCCTCCCCTCAGTCCCATTCCCCTGTACCCACTCCCTCTCTGAGCTCTGCCCTCAGTCCCATTCCCCTGTACCCACTCCCTCTCTGAGCTCTCCCTTCAGTCCCATTCCCCTGTACCCACTCCCTCTCTGAGCCCTCCCCTCAGTCCCATTCCCCTGTACCCACTCCCTCTCTGAGCCCTCCCCTCAGTCCCATTCCCCTGTACCCACTCCCTCTCTGAGCTCTCCCCTCAGTCCCATTCCCCTGTACCCACTCCCTCTCTGAGCTCTCCCCTCAGTCCCATTCCCCTGTACCCACTCCCTCTCTGAGCTCTGCCCTCAGTCCCATTCCCCTGTACCCACTCCCTCTCTGAGCTCTGCCCTCAGTCCCATTCCCCTGCCCTGTCCCCATTTGATCCAGTGCAGGGACACTCTGCCGTGCTTTGTTATTTTCTGTGTTGGGTGGAGTGTGGTGAAATCGGTTCGAGTTCACTTAAACATTAAGCTGTTGGTTCACTTGTTTGTAAAATGAATCAGCCGGTTGGATTATAATTGGCCTCCTACGTTCTCCATCTTTTAGGGAAACACACGGTTGGTGGGGGGGGGCGGGCGTATGATTACAGTCTCTACACAACCAGGGGGGGGTCTCATCGTCACCACCCCTGGGTCTTAACACCATGTGACTAGATATTGGGCAGTAAAGGTCAACTCCTGACCATAAGGGACATGAGATCCACTTACTGAGAGAGACCAGTGACACTGCATCCCGACGAGTATCTCGTGCAGACCCAAAACTTTGTAACGAGGTCCCCCGAGGTGAAAGGGCGTGGTGTGACCCATAGCCCTGCGACCCCCCCCCCCCCCCCACCCTATTTCCGATGTAAGTAGTTGTTTGGTTTGTGTGTTGCAGGTGTCCTACCTAACGTGGGGTGTCCTGCAGGAGCGGGTGATGACCAAGACCTACGGGAGGACGGAGACAGACCCTGGGGTGCAGTTCCGTGACTCCCAGTTCCTTGTCTTCATGAACCGTATTCTGGCCGTGACGGTGGCTGGCCTCTGCTGTGCCCTGAGCAAGCAGCCCCGTCATGGAGCGCCCATGTACAAATACTCCTTCGCCTCGCTCTCCAACATCCTGAGCAGCTGGTGCCAGTACGAGGCCCTGAAGTTTATCAGCTTCCCCACCCAGGTCCTGGCCAAAGCCTCCAAGGTCATCCCAGTCATGCTGATGGGCAAGGTGGTGTCACGGAAGAGCTATGAATACTGGGAGTACTTGACCGCCATGATGATATCGGCTGGAGTCAGCATGTTCCTGCTGTCCAGCACTGAGGACAAACACCCCTCGACCATCACCACCTTCTCGGGCATCGTCATCCTCGCCAGTTACATTGTCTTCGACAGCTTCACCTCCAACTGGCAGGACGCCCTCTTCAAGTACAAGATGTCCTCCATCCAGATGATGTTTGGGGTGAACCTCTTCTCCTGCCTCTTTACTGTGGGCTCCTTGCTGGAACAGGGGGCTTTCTTCGACTCTGTCCGCTTCATGGCGCAGCACCCTGAGTTTGCCTTCCACGCCGGGCTGCTGTCACTCTGCTCGGCCTGCGGGCAACTCTTCATCTTCTACACCATCAGCCAGTTTGGGGCGGCTGTCTTCACCATCATCATGACCCTGCGCCAGGCCTTCGCCATCCTCCTCTCCTGCCTGATCTACGGGCACTCTGTCACCTTGGTGGCCGGCCTGGGCCTGGGCACGGTCTTCCTCGCCCTCTTCCTGCGGGTCTACGCCAGGAGCCGCATGAAGACAAAGAAGAGACCGGCCCAGTGCCAGCCTCCCGTGCAGAGGGTGTAGGCTCAGGCCCTGGGGCCAGAGGATTCGGGCCCTGGGGCCAGAGGATTCGGGCCCTGGGGCCAGAGGATTCGGGCCCTGGGGCCAGAGGATTCGGGCCCTGGGGCCAGAGGATTCGGGCCCTGGGGCCAGAGGATTCGGGCCCTGGGGCTCGGGCTCGGGAACAGGGAAGACTATTTTATAAGGACAGTTGGTGTGTTGGACAGCTCATGTTTTTATATAAATGTAAAATAGGGGAGTTTATTGATTGGGGGGTAGTGGGATTGTGGAGGTGATGATCCAGTGGAATGTGTAATGAGGCCGCCCTGTATCTACATGGTGAGGAGGGCCCACACCTCACACCACCGGTGCCCGTCCTCTCTCTTCCACAACACAAACTCTTCCCCATCCCCATCGCCATGTGAGCACGGCCAATCCGAGTAGCCCAGTGGGTGGATATAAAACACCTTTTGTTGTACTGAACCACAGGGAGATATCGGTCCCCATTCCTCATCCAGGGCATTGGCCATGGATCTGTGCGCACGCGTGTCTGTGTGTGCGCACGCGTGTCTGTGTGTGCGCACGCGTGTCTGTGTGTGCGCACGCGTGTCTGTGTGTGCGCACGCGTGTCTGTGTGTGCGCACGCGTGTCTGTGTGTGCGCACGCGTGTCTGTGTGTGCGCACGCGTGTCTGTGTGCGCACGCGTGTCTGTGTGTGCGCGCGCGTGTCTGTGTGCGCGCGCGCGTGTCTGTGTGCGCGCGCGCGCGTGTCTGTGTGCGCGCGCGCGTGTCTGTGTGCGCGCGCGCGTGTCTGTGTGCGCGCGCGCGTGTCTGTGTGCGCGCGCGCGTGTCTGTGTGCGCGCGCGCGTGTCTGTGTGCGCGCGCGCGTGTCTGTGTGCGCGCGCGCGCGCGTCTGTGTGCGCGCGCTGCAGCGCGCGCGTCTGTGCCTGCGCGCAGCGCGCACGCGTGTTTTCCTCAGGCAAAGACACGATCGGACACTTCTTGATGCCCCCCATGGTTGAATTGTTGCTGAAGCTCACTGATAGACCCTTTGGGCAGGTGGGCAGCAGCGCCGTCAGCCACCTGTGGAATGGAGGAGGGGGAAATGAATGAAAGGGTCAAAGGCTCCCTGTGGCTGTCCTCCAGGGCTGCTGGTTCTGTCTATGTGCGAGGTTCGTGCAAACACTGGTGAGAGAAGAGGCGGGGGGGATCACTTAAACCGCAACACCGTCCCCTCCCCCCAACCCGTCCCCTCCCCCTCAAACAACCACACTCCTCCCTGCCCCCACCTGAGATCTGGATGTGTATATGGAGGGGGAGTAAATTGATTGATGGGATCTGTTTGTGTATATGGAGGCGGAATATATTGAGTGATGGGATCTGTGTGTATATGGAGGGGGAGTATATTGAGTGATGGGATCTAGATGTGTATATGGAGGGGGGAGTATATTGAGTGATGGAATCTGGATATGTATATGGAGGCGGAATATATTGAGTGATGGGATCTGTGTGTATATGGAGGGGGAGTATATTGAGTGATGGGATCTAGATGTGTATATGGAGGGGGGAGTATATTGAGTGATGGAATCTGGATATGTATATGGAGGGGGAGTATATTGAGTGATGGGATCTAGATGTGTATATGGAGGGGGGAGTATATTGAGTGATGGAATCTGGATATGTATATGGAGGGGGAGTATATTGAGTGATGGGATCTGTTTGTGTATATGGTGGGGGAGTATATTGAGTGATGGGATCTATTTGTGTATATGGAGGGGGAGTATATTGAGTGATAGGATCTGTTTGTGTATATGGAGGGGGAGTATATTGAGTGGGATCTGGATGTGTATATGGAGGGGGAGTATATTGAGTGATGGGATCTAGATGTGTATATGGAGGGGAGAGTGTATTGAGTGATGGGATCAGTTTGTGTATATGGAGGGGGAGTATATTGAGTGACGGGATCTGTGAGTATATGGAGGGGGAGTATATTGAGTGATGGGATCTAGATGTGTATATGGAGGGGGAGTATATTGAGTGATGGGATCTGTTTGTGTATATGGAGGGGGAGTATATTGAGTGATGGGATCTGTATGTATATGGAGGGGGAGTATATTGAGTGATGGGATCTGTTTGTGTATATGGAGGGGGAGTATATTGAGTGATGGGATGTGTTTGTGTATATGAAGGGGGGAGTATATTGAATGATGGGATCTGTTTGTGTAAATGGAGGGGGAGTATATTGAATGATGAGATCTGGATGTGTATATGGAGGGGGAGTATATTGAGTGGGATCTTCATGTGTATATGGAGGGGGAGTATATTGAGTGATGGGATCTAGATGTGTATATGGAGGGGAGAGTGTATTGAGTGATGGGATCTGTTTGTGTATATGGTGGGGGAGTATATTGAGTGATGGGATCTATTTGTGTATATGGAGGGGGAGTATATTGAGTGATAGGATCTGTTTGTGTATATGGAGGGGGGGTATATTGAGTAAAGGGATCTGGATGTGTATATGGAGGGGGAGTATATTGAGTGATGGGATCTGGATGTGTATATGGAGGGGGAGTATATTGAGTGATGGGATCTTTTTGTGTATATGGAGGGGGGAGTATATTGAGTGATGGGATCTGTATGTATATGGAGGGGGAATATATTGAGTGATGGGATCTGTTTGCGTATATGGAGGGGGAGTATATTGTTTGATGGGGTCTGGATGTCTATATGGAGGGGGAGTTTATCGAGTGGGATCTGGATGGGTATATGGAGGGGGAGTATATTGAGTGGGATCTGGATGTGTATATGGAGGGGGAGTTTATTGAGTGATGGGATATGTTTGTGTATATGGAGGGGGAGTATATTGAGTGATGGGATCTGGATGTGTATATGGAGGGGGAGTATATTGAGTGATGGGATCTGTATGTATATGGAGGGGGAATATATTGAGTGATGGGATCTGTTTGCGTATATGGAGGGGGAGTATATTGTTTGATGGGGTCTGGATGTCTATATGGAGGGGGAGTTTATCGAGTGGGATCTGGATGGGTATATGGAGGGGGAGTTTATTGAGTGATGGGATATGTTTGTGTATATGGAGGGGGAGTATATTGAGTGATGGGATCTGGATGTGTCTATGGAGGGGGAGTATATTGAGTGGGATCTGGATGTGTATATGGAGGGGGAGTATATTGAGTGATGGGATATGTTTGTGTATATGGAGGGGGAGTATATTGTTTGATGGGATGTGTTTGTGTATATGAAGGGGGGAGTTTATTGAATGATGGGATCTGTTTGTGTATATGGAGGGGGAGTATATTGTTTGATGGGGTCTGGATGTCTATATGGAGGGGGAGTTTATCGAGTGGGATCTGGATGTGTATATGGAGGGGGAGTATATTGAGTGATGGGATCTGGATGTGTATATGGAGGGGGAGTATATTGAGTGATGGGATCTGGGTGTTCTGCGGGGGGAGTTAGTTGGAATAACTGTTCAATAAAATATTTTAAAAGTGGTCGTGTTATTTCTCATCTTTATTATTTCTTCTTTGAAATCCACAATGTTGATGAAATTTGCCCTGACTGTACTGAGATAAATCTGAAGAAGTCCCTTCTGTGAGGAGATTCTTTGTTTGGAGGGGAGCGCCTCGCCCTCTCCCCCGGCCCGCCCCTCGCCCTCTCCCCCGGCCCGCCCCTCGCCCTCTCCCCCGGCCCGCCCCTCGCCCTCTCCCCAGGCCCGCCCCTCGCCCTCTCCCCCGGCCCGCCCCTCGCCCTCTCCCCCGGCCCGCCCCTCGCCCTCTCCCCCGGCCCGCCCCTCGCCCTCTCCCCCGGCCCGCCCCTCGCCCTCTCCCCCGGCCCGCCCCTCGCCCTCTCCCCCGGCCCGCCCCTCGCCCTCTCCCCCGGCCCGCCCCTCGCCCTCTCCCCCGGCCCGCCCCTCGCCCTCTCCCCCGGCCCGCCCCTCGCCCTCTCCCCCGGCCCGCCCCTCGCCCTCTCCCCCGGCCCGCCCCTCGCCCTCTCCCCCGGCCTCTCCCCCGGCCCGCCCCTCGCCCTCTCCCTCGCCCTCTCCCCCGGCCAGCCCCTCGCCCTCTCCCGCGGCCCGCCCCTCGCCCTCTCCCGCGGCCCGCCCCTCGCCCTCTCCCGCGGCCCGCCCCTCGCCCTCTCCCGCGGCCCGCCCCTCGCCCTCTCCCGCGGCCCGCCCCTCGCCCTCTCCCGCGGCCCGCCCCTCGCCCTCTCCCGCGGCCCGCCCCTCGCCCTCTCCCGCGGCCCGCCCCTCGCCCTCTCCCGCGGCCCGCCCCTCGCCCTCTCCCGCGGCCCGCCCCTCGCCCTCTCCCGCGGCCCGCCCCTCGCCCTCTCCCGCGGCCCGCCCCTCGCCCTCTCCCGCGGCCCGCCCCTCGCCCTCTCCCCCGGCCCGCCCCTCGCCCTCTCCCGCGGCCCGCCCCTCGCCCTCTCCCGCGGCCCGCCCCTCGCCCTCTCCCGCGGCCCGCCCCTCGCCCTCTCCCGCGGCCCGCCCCTCGCCCTCTCCCGCGGCCCGCCCCTCGCCCTCTCCCGCGGCCCGCCCCTCGCCCTCTCCCGCGGCCCGCCCCTCGCCCTCTCCCCCGGCCCGCCCCTCGCCCTCTCCCCCGGCCCGCCCCTCGCCCTCTCCCCCGGCCCGCCCCTCGCCCTCTCCCCCGGCCCGCCCCTCGCCCTCTCCCCCGGCCCGCCCCTCGCCCTCTCCCCCGGCCCGCCCCTCGCCCTCTCCCCCGGCCCGCCCCTCGCCCTCTCCCCCGGCCCGCCCCTCGCCCTCTCCCCCGGCCCGCCCCTCGCCCTCTCCCCCGGCCCGCCCCTCGCCCTCTCCCCCGGCCCGCCCCTCGCCCTCTCCCCCGGCCCGCCCCTCGCCCTCTCCCCCGGCCCGCCCCTCGCCCTCTCCCCCGGCCCGCCCCTCGCCCTCTCCCCCGGCCCGCCCCTCGCCCTCTCCCCCGGCCCGCCCCTCGCCCTCTCCCCCGGCCCGCCCCTCGCCCTCTCCCCCGGCCCGCCCCTCGCCCTCTCCCCCGGCCCGCCCCTCGCCCTCTCCCCCGGCCCGCCCCTCGCCCTCTCCCCCGGCCCGCCCCTCGCCCTCTCCCCCGGCCCGCCCCTCGCCCTCTCCCCCGGCCCGCCCCTCGCCCTCTCCCCCGGCCCGCCCCTCGCCCTCTGTGTACAGGACCAAGGGTGAAGGGTCAGGGCCCAATGTAGAGGATCGACGGTGTGAAGGGTCGAGGCCCACAGGACAGGGCAGACCCATGGGTGAATTCGCCAAGAATTCGACAAAACCGCACCTCCCAAACCCGCGACCTCCACCACCTGGAAGGACAAGAGCAGCAGGCACATGGGAACAACACCACCTGCACGTTCCCCTCCAAGTCACACACCATCCCGACTTGGAAATATATCGCCGTTCCTTCATCGTCGCTGGGTCAAAATCCTGGAACTCCCTTCCAAACAGCACTGTGGGAGAACCGTCACCACACGGACTGCAGCGGTTCAAGAAGGCGGCTCACCACCACCTTCTCGAGGGCAATTAGGGATGGGCAATAAATGCCGGCCTCGCCAGCGACGCCCACACCCCCAGAATCAATATATAAAGATACAGGAATGGTGTGATACTCAGGAACGCGCAGCGTGTCGTCGTATAATCCGTACATGGGAGTGTTTTTTTTATTCGTTGATGGGATGTGGGCGTCGTTGGCGAGGCCGGCATTTATTGCCCATCCCTAATTGCCCTCGAGAAGGTGGTGGTGAGCCGCCTTCTTGAACCGCTGCAGTCCGTGTGGTGACTGTTCTCCCACAGTGCTGTTAGGAAGGGAGTTCCAGGATTTTGACCCAGCGACGATGAAGGAACGGCGATATATTTCCAAGTCGGGATGGTGTGTGACTTGGAGGGGAACGTGCAGGTGGTGTTGTTCCCATGCGCCTGCTGCTCTTGTCCTTCTAGGTGGTAGAGGTCGCGGGTTTGGGAGGTGCTGTCGAAGAAGCCTTGGCGAGTTGCTGCAGTGCATCCTGTGGATGGTACACACTGCAGCCACTGTGCACCGATGGTGAAGGGAGTGAATGTTTAGGGTGGTGGATGGGGTGCCAATCAAGCGGGCTGCTTTATCTTGGATGGTGTCGAGCTTCTTGAGTGTTGTTGGAGCTGCACTCATCCAGGCAAGTGGAGAGTATTCCATCACACTCCTGACTTGTGCCTTGTAGATGGTGGAAAGGCTTTGAGGAGTCAGGAGGTGTGTCATTCGCCACAGAATATCCAGCCTCTGACCTGCTCTTGTAACCACAGTATTTATATGGCTGGTCCAGTTAAGTTTCTGGTCAATGGTGACCCCCCAGGATGTTGATGGTGGGGGATTCGGCGATGGTAATGCCGTTGAATGTCAAGGGGAGATGGTTAGATTCTCTCTTGTTGGAGATGGTCATTGCCTGGCACTTCTCTGGCGCGAAAGTTACTTGCCATTTATGAGCCCAAGCCTGGATGTTGTCCAGGTCTTGCTGCATGCGGGCACGGACTGCTTCATTATCTGAGGGGTTGCGAATAGAACTGAACACTGTGCAATCATCAGCGAACATCCCCATTTCTGACCTTATAATGGAGGGAAGGTCATTGATGAAGCAGCTGAAGATGTTTGGGCCAAGGACACTGCCCTGAGGAACTCCTGCAGCAATGTCCTGGGGCTGAGATGATTGGCCTCCAACAACCACTACCATCTTCCTTTGTGCTTGGTATGTCTCCAGCCACTGGAGAGTTTTCCCCCTGATTCCCATTGACTTCAATTTTACGAGGGCTCCTTGGTGCCACACTTGGTCAAATGCTGCCTTGATGTCAAGGGCAGTCACTCTCACCTCACCTCTGGAATTCAGCTCTTTTGTCCATATTTGGACCAAGGCTGTAATGAGGTCTGGAGCCGAGTGGTCCTGGCGGAACCCAAACTGAGCATCGGTGAGCAGGTTATTGGTGAGTAAGTGCCGCTCAATAGCACTGTCGACGACACTTTCCATCACTTTGCAGTAGACTGATGGGGCGGTAATTGGCCGGATTGGATTTGTCCTGCTTTTTGTGGACAGGACATACCTGGGCAATTTTCCACATTGTCGGGTAGATGCCAATGTTGTAGCTGGACTGGAACAGCTTGGCTAGAGGCGCAGCTAGTTCTGGAGCACAAGACTTCAGCACTACAGCTGGGATGTTGTCGGGGCCCATAGCCTTTGCTGTATCCAGTGCACTCAGCCGTTTCTTGATATCACGTGGAGTGAATCGAATTGGCTGAAGACTGGCTTCTGTGATGGTGGGGATATCGGGAGGAGGCCGAGATGGATCATCCACTCGGCACTTCTGGCTGGAGATGGTTGCAAACGCTTCAGCCTTGTCTTTTGCACTCACGTACTGGACTCCGCCATCATTGAGGATGGGGATGTTTGCAGAGCCTCCTCCTCCCGTTAGTTGTTTAATTGTCTCCCACCATTCACGACTGGATGTGGCAGGACTGCAGAGCTTTGATCTGATCCGTTGGTTGTGGAATCGCTTAGCTCTGTCTGTAGCATGTTGCCTCCGCTGTTTAGCATGCATGTAGTCCTGAGTTGCAGCTTCACCAGGTTGGCACCTCATTTTTAGGTACACCTGGTGCTGCTCCTGGCATGCTCTTCTACACTCCTCATTGAACCAGGGTTGATCCGCTGGCTTGTTGGTAATTGTAGAGTAAGGAATATGCCGGGCCATGAAGTTACAGATTGTGCTGGAATACAATTCTGCTGCTGCTGATGGCCCACAGCGCCTCATGGATGCCCAGTTTTGAGCTGCTGGATCTGTTTTGAATCTATCCCATTTAGCATGGTGGTTGTGCCACACAACACATTGGATGGTGTCCTCAGTGCGAAGACGGGACTTCGTCTCCACGAGGACGGTGCGGTGGTCACTCCTACCAATACTGTCATGGACAACCTCAAACAGACCATCGTTCGCAGCAAATTACCAAGCTTTCAGGAGAACAGCGTCCACGACACCACACAACCCTGCCACGGTAACCTCTGCAAGACATGCCAGATCATCGACACAGATACCACCATCACACGAGAGGACACCACCCACCAGGTGCATGGTTCATACTCCTGTGACTCGGCCAACGTTGTCTACCTCATACGTTGCAGGAAAGGATGCCCCAGAGCATGGTACATTGGCGAGACCATGCAGACGCTGCGACAACGTTTGAACCATCCACATCGTTCACCTGAGGAAGGAGGTAGCCTCCGAAAGCTTGTGAATTTAAAATAAAATTGCTGGACTATAACTTGGTGTTGTAAAATTGTTTACAATTGTATATTCGGAGACCTTGTAGGTAACACCTGTCTGTCTGCACACTGATTGCCTTGGCAACGGGCAGTTGAAAAAACTGTCTGCAATCACCAAGCATTGTTCTGTGATTTATAAATGCGATTTCATTTCGAGGATTTCATTTCCACAACATTCACCTGAGGAAGGAGGAAGCCTCCGAAAGCTTGTGAATTTAAAATAAAATTGCTGGACTATAACTTGTTGTAAAATTGTTTACAATTGTCAACCCCAGTCCATCACCGGCATCTCCACATCAGAGACAGATGCATTTGCGACAGGTAGATTGGGGAGGACGGGGTCAAGTAAGTTTTCCCTCGTGTTGGTTTGCTCACCACCTGCCGCAGGCCCAGTCTAGCAGTTATGTCCTTCAGGACTCGGCCAGCTCGGTCAGCAGTGGTGCTACCGAGCCGCTCTTGGTGATGGACATTGAAGTCCCCCACCCAGAGTACATTTTGTGCCCTTGCTACCCTCAGTGCTTCCTCCAAGTGGTGCTCAACATGGAGGAGGACTGATTCATCAGCTGAGGGAGGACGGTAGGTGGTAATCAGCAGGAGGTTTCCTTGCCCATGTTTGACCTGATGCCATGAGATTTCATGGGGTCCAGAGTCAATGTTGAGGACTCCCAGGGCCACTCCCTCCTGACTGTATATCACTGTACCGCCACCTCTGGTGGGTCTGTCCTGCCCGTGGGACAGGGCATACCCAGGGATGGTGATGGAAGAGTCTGGGACGTTGGCTGAAAGATATGATTCTGTAAGTATGGCTGTGTCAGGCTGTTGCTTGACTAGTCTGTGGGACAGCTCTCCCAATTTTGGCACAAGTCCCCAGATGTTAGTAAGGAGGACCTTGCAGGGTCGACTGGGCTTGGTGTTTTGCCGTTGTCCTGTCCGGTGCCTAGTGGTCCGATGCTGGGTGGTCCGTCCGGTTTTATTCTTATGACTTTTCGTAGCGAGATTTTACAACTGAGTGGCTTGCTCGGCCATTTCAGAGGGCAATTAAGAATCAACCACATTGCTGTGGGTCTGGAGTCACATGTAGGCCAGACCGGGTAAGGACGGCAGGTTTCCTTCCCTGAAGGACATTAGTGAACTGGATGGGTTTTTACGACAATCATGGCCATTATTACTGATATTAGTATTTTAATTCCAGATTTTTATTTAATTAATTGAATTTAATGAATGAATTGAATTTAAATTCGCCAGCTGCTGTGGCGGGATTTGAACTCATGACTCTGGATTTTTGTCCAGGCCTCTGGATTACTAGCCCAGTAACATAACCACTATGCTACCGTACCCGTACAATAGTTAAGATATTTTACCACGATATGTCTATCTGTGCCCTCAGCTCATCTGCCTTATTTCTTATACTCCTTGCCTTGAGGTAAATACATTAAAGGACTGCCAAACTCCTCTATTTTGTAATCTTCGTTCCCTCTGCCTTCCAGACTCTCTCAGCTAGAGGAGTTGAGGTTGAAGATCAGCCATGATCTGATTGAATGGCGGAGCACGCTCGAGGGTCCGTATACCCTACTCCTGCTCCTATTTCTTATGTTCTTATGATGTGTTGGCTTGTGAACCTCCCATGTAATTGAGTTTGGGTCATCACAATCCACCTCATTGTTCACCGCACAGAAGGGGGGGGGGGGGGGGGGGGGGGTCATTGGGCCTGTCGTTAATGTGCTAGCTCTTTAGTTCAGCCTAAGTCTAACCACCTCCCCTTGACATTCAACGGCATTACCATCGCCGAATCCCCCACCATCAACATCCTGGGGGTCACCATTGACCAGAAACTTAACTGGACCAGCCATATAAATACCATGGCTACGAGAGCAGGTCAGAGGCTGGGTATTCTGCGGCGAGTGACTCACCTCCTGACTCCCCAAAGCCTTTCCACCATCCACAAGGCACAAGTCAGGAGTGTGATGGAATACTCTCCACTTGCCTGGATGAGTGCAGCTCCAACAACACTCAAGAAGCTCGACACCATCCACGACAAAGCAGCCCGCTTGATTGGCATCCCATCCACCACCCTAAACATTCACTCCCTTCACCACCGGCGCACAGTGGCTGCAGTGTGCACCATCCACAGGATGCACTGCAGCAACTCGCCAAGGCTTCTTCGACAGCACCTCCCAAACCCGCGACCTCTACCACCTAGAAGGACAAGAGCAGCAGGCACATGGGAACAACACCACCTGCACGTTCCCCTCCAAGTCACACACCATCCCGACTTGGAAATATATCGCCGTTCCTTCATTGTCGCTGGGTCAAAATCCTGGAACTCCCTTCCTCACAGCACTGTGGGAGAACCGTCACCACACGGACTGCAGCGGTTCAAGAAGGCGGCTCACCACCACCTTCTCAAGGGCGATTAGTGATGGGCAATAAATGCCGGCCTCGCCAGCGACGCCCACATCCCATGAACAAATAAAAAAAAATTACAGAGCAGGGCCTATTAGAGACGAAAAAGGTAACCTATGCGTGAAGGCGGAAGATGTGGGCATGGTCCTTAATGAATGCTTTGCATCTGTCTTCAGAAGAGGGGGTTGATGCAGGGATTGAAATTGAGGAGTATGAAATATTGGATGGGATGAACAGTGAGGGGTGAAGTATTAAGGGGATTAGCATCTTTGAAAGTAGATAAATCACCAGGGCCAGATGAAATGTGTCTCAGGCTGTTAAAAGCCAGGGAGGAAATAGCGGAGGCTTTAATAATCATTTTCCAAACTTCACTGGATACAGGCGTTGTGCCGGAGGATTGGAGGACTAACGTCGTATCGTTGTTTAAAAAGGGAGCGAATGATAGACCAAGTAATTACAGGCCAGTCAGCCGGTGGGGGGCAAATTATTGGAATCAATTCTGCGGGAGGATAAACTGTCATCTAAAAAGGCACGGACTTAAGGCGGTGACAAGGAGGGTCAATGAGGGTAGTGCTATCGATGTAGTCTACATGGATTTTAGCAAGGCTTTTGACAAGGTTCCATATGGCAGACTGGTCTAAAAAGTAAAGGCCCATGGGATCCAAGGGAATGTGGCAAATTGACTCAGTGGCAGGAAGCAAAGGGTAATGGTCAACAGGTGTTTTTGGGACTGGAAGGCTGTTTCCAGCAGGATGCCACAGGGCTTGGTACTAGGTCCGTTGCTTTTTGTGGTACGATTAATGATTTGGACATGAACATAGGGGGCATGATTAAGAAATTTGCAGATGACAGTTATGCCATGTGGTTGATAGTGAGGAGGAAAACTGTAGACTGCAGGAAGATATCAATGGACTGGTCAGGTGGGCAGAAAAGTGGCAAATGGAGTTCAATCCAGAGAAGTGTGAGGTAATGCATTTAGGGAGAGCAAACAAGGCAAGGGAGTACATAATAAATGGGAGGATACTGAGAGGTGTAGAGGAAGTGAGGGACCTTGGAGTGCATGTCCACAGATCCCTGAAGGTAGCAGGACAGGTAGATAAGGTGGTTAAGGCAGCATACTGGATACTTTCTTTTATTAGCCAAGGCATAGAATATAAGAGCAGGGATGTTATGCTGGAACTGTATAAAACACTAGTTAGACCACAGCTCGAGTACTGTGCACAGTTCTGGTCACCACATTACAGGAAAGATGTGATTGCACTAGAGAGGGTGCAGAGGAGATTTACAAGGATGTTGCCAGGGCTGGAGAATTTTAGCTATGGTGACAGATTGGATAGGCTGGGGTTGTTTTCCTTGGAACAGAGGAGGCTGAGGGGTGATTTAATTGAGGTGTACAAAATTACGAGGAGCCTAGATAGAGTGGATAGGAAGGACCTATTTCCCTTAGCAGAGGGGTCAATAACCAGGGGGCACAGATTTTAAGTGATTGGTAGAAGGATTAGAATGGAAATGAGGAAACTTTTTCCCCCCCAGAGGGTGGTGGGGGTCTGGAACTCACTGCCTGAGGGTGGTAGAGGCAGAAACCCTCAACTCATTTAAAAAGTACCTGGATGTGCACCTGAAGAGCCGTGACCTACAGGGCTACGGACCAAATATGGGATTAGGCTGATTGGCTCGTTTCTCAGCTGGTGTGGACATGGGCCGAATGGCCTCCTTCTGTGCTGTAAATTTTCTATGATTCTATTTCTATAGCCAATTGAGTTCTGTTTGCTGTCCCACCTCAACATGAAGTCTGTCCTGGTGTATTTGAAGCTGGACTGAATAGGAACTCCACTCACTTAATTGTTCTCAAACACCAACTTTCCAACACAATAAAATCAGAGTCTCACTTATGCCAGTGGTTTCAGATTTTATTTCACAGCACACAGCTGCAAAAATAAAAATGACATGCTTTTTAAAAAAAAAAGGGACAGCAACATCTGATAAAGGCTGTAGTGCAATGCAAGGCTCACTCACCACTCCCCCAAAGGGAGCAGTCCCCATGTTGGTCTGACCAGACGGGTCAGACGATCATTACTTTACACACACTGCACAACAGTTCCTTTTGAAAGTCCAAATTAAATACAGCAGTCCAATTTGAATACAGGAAGAAAGAATGTGGGACAGGAAGAGGGCAGCTTCAGTCCACTTCCTCCATGCGGGATGCATCTTCATCTCCCTCCAAGGGTGGGATCTCTTCGGCAGCTTGTGAGGTGGGCTCTTCTACACACACTTCATCATCGTCAATGCCTTTTAAACAGACAATCAAATTCAGCACCAGTGGAAAATCTCAAACTCAGTGCAAGTACCAATGTAATATTTCACCCACCATATTACTGAAACATTTGGGACGTGAGATGTGACAAGGCCCTGTTTTTCCACTTGCCACCCCATACTTTAGCCATCTAGCTTAGGATTGGGCACTGAACCTCAGAGCACTGGTCAAGTCCAACCTAGTCTTTGTGCAGATATTCCAGCTGAGACCACTGACTAACAAGAACAGCAGCCCCAGCCAAGATCAGCCAACAGCAGAGCAGGGATGGCCGTGAAGTACCACACTGCTACCTACTGAGGCAGGGATACACAAGGTCGTGAGGGGTCACGGGCATCATTTGGTTGCACCTTTATCCGCCATATTATCACGGGGGGCAGCAAAATAGAGGCTGGTTCCTTCCCCATCAGGGAACCAAAACCATGTGAAATAGGATAAAGCTAGCAATGAAATGAAATCATCAGGTTAAACTGTTCATTCACAGCCACTTACCGAGACCCAACTTGATCATTCGGTAGATACGGTTCGAGTGCGTCTGGGGATCATCCAATGAAAACCCTGAGGATAACAGCGCTGTCTCGAACAGCAGGATCACAAGGTCCTTAACAGCTTTGTCATTCTTGTCTGCGTCAGCCTTCTGCCTCAGGGTGTCCACGATTGGGTGGTCGGGGTTGATCTCCAAGTGTTTCTTGGCCATCATGTAGCCCATGGTTGAGTTGTCCCTCAGGGCCTGAGCCTTCATGATCCTCTCCATGTTAGCAGTCCAACCATAGGTGCTGGTCACAATGCAGCAAGGGGAGGATACAAGCCGGTTGGAAACAGTTACCTAAGGCAGGGAGAGATTCACACATCAAATCTGTTCCTTTAATTGTAACTTACCTCTGCAGTTACAACCTTCTCTTGTCTCACTGGTCTATGATAGGATACTTCGTACACCAGCAGCAGCAGATTCCACCGAGGTGCTGACTCTTGCAGGAGTACAATTCTACAGCTGCCAACAGCCCCCCAGGTATCTCATTCACGAGCCCAGACAGTGAATGTTAACAATCCCTGCTGGATACTGTATTGTGTATTGGTCAGAAGTGGAAACCTCAGCTGCTTTCCCCTCCCTAGTCCAGGGAAGAAGCCAACTGCAGTTTCCCCACAGGCAGCAGAGTTAAGGTCAGCTAACTGCCTGTAGCAGGAATCAAACCTGGGTCCTTCCCGATCCCATGGGTCAGTAGTACACTGAGCAGAGTTATTTGGGGAGATAACTGAACATTTAATGGTCAAAAACCCTGAACTATACCCAGTGTTACACAGCACTGCACAAGAACCAAGACAGTTACAGACAGTATGTGAGTAAATCATTTCAAACTGAAGCTCTTATCTTGAAAGGCTTTGAATGAACCATCTGCTGCCTTACCTTCTCCACCTTCTTGTCCAAGATCTCTTTCATGAGCTTGCACAGATTGTCATACTTGGCTCGGTCATCTTCATGTTTCTTCTTCTCCTCCTCATCCTCAGGCAGCTCGAGGCCCTCCTTTGTGACGGACACAAGCTGCTTACCATCAAACTCCTTCAGCTGCTGCACACAGTACTCGTCGATGGGCTCAGTCATGTACACCACCTCAAAGCCCCGCTTCCTCACACGCTCCACAAAGGCAGAGTTAGCTACTTGGTCTTTGCTCTCCCCTAAAGAGGGCGACAGGAAACAGCAACATAAAACGTCTTCTGTTCATCTGTACGGGAGGACTGGTGATGCTGCAATTGGAATTCTGTACCCAGTGCCATCAGTACCATTGGGTTATCATGAACCAGCACAACTCCTCCCATCGTCCTTGCTTTGAGCTTGTAACAATGTCTGAGGACAGCAGGCTACATCTTCCACCCACTGGCACAAACGAGTATGTAGTACAGGGAAGGAGAGGACCATGGCTGCTGTAGCTTTAAAGCCACATGCACCAGCAATCTTGCTGCCAGTGCTGTAGTCAGGTTGGCTTTAATGGAAGCCAAAGACTGAGGCCCTGTGACAGCATAGAATGAGGCATATTTTTGCAATCTCGCAGACAGCCAAATTGCTGACTTTAGTTGGTGTTGCTCTTGGACACTGGCCAGCAGAGTGCCATGAAAGGGCCGAGTGCAGATCAAATACCCTCAGTGATTAACTGGTGGGCAGAAAGAAAATCTCCAGTACAGCAAAGACACAACTGCACTGAGCATTTGGATTGCTGAATTCTCCAATCTCACTAGTCAGGATATGGAGCCAGACTGGCCCTTCTCCCACCCACCCTGCTGTAAATACCCAGCTTGTTCTCACTAAACTACAACCCACCAGTGATGTAGTAGATGCACTTCTGGTTTTCCTTCATGCGGGAGACATAGTCTGCCAGTGGGGTGAGTTCATCTCCAGACTGGGAGGTGTGGTAACGCAGCAGTTCAGACAGCTTCTTGCGATTCTGAGAGTCCTCGTGGATACCGAGCTGTAGAAGATTTGACATTTAGAGAAAGGGAAACACTACAAGGAAGTCAGCTATTATACTACATTACAGCAACTCTGCAAACTCGCAGACAAACCACTCACATCAATGTACTGAAAGGACCATTTGCTGGTTTTTGTTAAATGTTAGGATGTGATGATTAAAACAGACAATACTCCCACCCTCTGGGGCACTTCAATCTTCCTGAAATCAGTAGCCAGGCACACCAGGAAAGGCTCACAGAACAGAGAGCAATGACTCAAAGGGAGTAACAATGGACCCTTACCCAGTGGGATTATAACATCAATGTACTTGAAAACCCGTTCCATTTACCAAGTTACACTGTACAACAGTATATTTAAAGGAACCTTCTTCCTTCAATTGCTAGTCTTTTGTAGACGAGCTATGCACCCTCGTCCCCCCCCATTTACATTACTCAGCTGTGCTCCACAGGCCCGTGCAAACCCAAACACCTGTTTTCCTGAGCACTTGTACAGTGTAGACATTATGGGTCTCATTAATCCAGCATCAGCCACACAGAGACCTGTGCACCTGTCACCCCTGCATTCTGATGTAATCAGATTAGAGGTTTGAGAGATTCTTCCAATAAGTATCCATTATAAAGTTAACGTGTTATTCCCAAGTCAAGCACTCCATGAGATCCTGCAAGGACATTGCCAGACTATACCTAGACTAAGCAGAGACCCCCTCACCTAGATCCCCCCATACAAGCCGCACACCGATACAGCGCTGCAAGAAACAACCCCTCCCCCACCACCCTCACCTTGAGGTTCTTTGAGAACTGCTCGTAGAATTTCTTGTAGTTCTCCTTGTCCTCTGCCAGCTCACAGAACAGCTCCAGGCACTTCTTGACTATGTTCTTGCGGATGACCTTCAGGATCTTGCTCTGCTGCAGCATCTCACGGGAGATGTTCAAGGGCAGGTCCTCAGAGTCCACCACACCACGAACAAAGTCTGGTTAAAAAATGGGATTTATACACAGCCATACATCAGGTGTGAAGCAAAGGAGGAAACCCTGTTAGTGTACAAGTCCAGAAGAGTCAAGTTCTACAGATACTTGGGCTACAAGCTAATTGCCATCAGAAATGTAACACTGTGCTGAAGTCCACAGAGGCCACAGAACTCCAGACTTGTGTTTAGCATAAGCTAGGCTTGAGTTTTACACATACAAAATGAAAATTCTGAAGTTGTGAAGTGACTAGGGTATAAATCAATACTCATCCAAGATTGTAAACACAAAATGCACAGCAAGTCAATCAACATCTGAAAGGGATTAATGGCCACCTAACCCTAACGCTGGAGCAACCTGGAAACTTAAGGGTTTCTCTCCCCCCTGGTGCTATTCCACAAATTACCAATGTCACAGCCTGCCACGGCAGGCTACACTACTCCAGACTACTCCAACAAGCAGCTGTTACCAGGCTGACCAGATTGCAGGGCACCAAATTAGCCCATCTGCTGCACTGTAACCGTGAAAGTGAACCTATTCAATATTAAGATGTACACCCTGCACTGAACCAGGACAGACGCTGTGCAAGCCCAGTGTAAAGGAAAACAGAACTTTGGGTGCAGCAAAAAATAAAACAAAAGCATCAAGAGATTCTGTCAGAGGAATAATTTACAAACAGGAACTGGAAATAGAACTTGAGCATGGGAAAGGAACAGTAATGCAGTGTAAATTACAGTGAGGGAAACATTGCTTTGCCCCTCCAGAGCCCCAAAACACATCCATATCCCACCATGGTTCTAGTACTAGGCACTCACTGAGATACTCTGGGATCAGCTCCTCACAACTGTCCATGATGAAGACCCTGCGAACATACAGCTTGATGTTGTTCTTCTTCTTCTTGTTCTCAAAGAGGTCAAAGGGAGCCCGCCTGGGAATGAACAAGAGGGCACGGAATTCCAGCTGGCCCTCAACAGAGAAATGCTGGGGATGAGAAAAAGCAACAAGTTATCCTCACAACTAACCAATCTCTGCTACCTTCTGTTTAACACAAACACCCAGACACACCAGGCATCAGGATCTGTTCTGAGCAATGATTCAGAGCAGTCTTTGGAATGGATTTTGACATAACTGAAATTTTCATGATGAGGGGAACTGAAACAGTTTTGGGTGAAGGGGTCAAGCACCAGGGAGACAAGTCTGAAATAAAGTTAAGAGGGTTATTGGGTTGTGGAAGTAGTAAGTTACCTGGGGACATCCATCTCCCTTCTCAGAGCAGCTGGCAGTCTCCAGGTTGGGAGCATTACTCTTGCTCTATTCCACAATATACCTGGCCTGGTATGCTGTAGGAGTTACAGTCCTAACATACGGTTTGATAAGTACAAGTCTTTTAATCACATTAACAAACTCCATCTCACCTTCACAGCAAGATGGTCCTCCCAGTCATTAGTGAGGCTCTTGTAGAACTCGCCATACTCCTCCTGGGTAATGTCATCGTGATTGCGAGTCCAGATTGGTTTGGTTTTGTTCAATTCTTCCTGGTCAATATATTTCTCCTTGATTTTCTTGGTCTTCTTCTTGTCCTTCTTTTCACCATCTTCTTCCTCATCAGACCCTACATCTTCGATCTTGGGCTTCTCCCCTTCTTCCTTTTCTGCATCTTCCTCTTTCTCAGTCTTTTCCTCTGTCTCTGCCTCGTCATCACTGATCTCCTTGTCCCGTTCCTTCTCAACCTGAAGAAAAGTCAGTGGTCATCCATGGTCACATTTTACATCAGATTAACAGACACCAAATCACAAGGTTGTCACCACTGCCCATCTTTTCCTCTCCTCCTCCAAAATCTACAAGCACCCACCCTGTTCCTGGATTGTGTGGGTGTACCAGGAACACCCACACTGCAATAAGAGTACCCAGGCAAGATTAAAATTTACTGTAATCAGCAAATCTGACTGAGCAGCAAGAAATTCTCACTTTTCACAGTAACAGCACTCCACTATAATGGTGGATAATGGAGATCTCAATGTCCAACAGATTGAACACATCATTCAAAAGGCACATATTGTCTCACATTTCAATTGCTGCTCTACCTTTACAGCTCCTATACAAATAGAACTTAAAGCAGCCTACGTCACAACAGCAAACAGACTGGTAGAGAAGCAAGACAACACTAGAGGTGCAGACTAAAGCACTGAGAACCACAGCAAGCTGTAACCATTTAACAAGGACAAACAAAAGGCAATTGGATGCAATTTGGATCAACTCCCAATTTATATCATTTGGGTTAAGAGTGAGCTAAACACAGACCACCAAAGGGGAACATCACACCCAGCACAGCTCTCTGAAAGAGACTGCGACAGTATACTTTAATCCATTGGTTTCTCAGGATAAATCACCATTGAGCATGCTGCAAAGGAGTACTTCAGCAAGGACTGAGTTTTTCCCCCAATTCCAATGTTTTAGAACTGCCTGGGCTGTAAAATCCACCCCGCAAAATAAACAGGAGTTTCCAAGGCACTGGGACAGAGAGTGACAGACAGACACAGAGGGCAGTCCTACAACATGAACACTATAGCAGTTACACTGAAGGGGTGTTGGGGCCCGATGAACTATATAAAAAGGGTAGAGCCATAAGCATTTCAGTACTTACAAAGAGAGTGATGGGATAGCCGATGAACTGAGAGTGTTTCTTCACAACCTCCTTGATCCTCTTCTCCTCCAGGTACTCAGCCTGATCCTCCTTCAGGTGCAGGACAACCTTTGTACCACGTGAGATTGTATCAGCAGAGTCATCCCCATCACCCTTTCCTGATGAGCAAAATATAGGAATTAATATACTGGATACACAGCTCCTGCACTTCCACCAACCTAAACAGTTAGAAACATCTAAACATCCTTGTCCAGGAGCCATCAACCTCAAGATCAGCACAATGTAAGACTGAAAGGAGCAGAGCAGCCAGCTTCATCAGCATCCTAGAAACAGGAAGCAGTCATTCTGCTAGCTATGGCAACTCCACCTTTTAATGCCAGTTCCTGAACCTGTCATGTTTGATTCTGAGGAAGAATTTGGGGGACTGGCTGTGTAGTACACAGTCAGTCACTTCAATCTCCACCCATCATGGGGAGGCTACTTGCTCTCCCAATGTGCCTAGACAGGAAATAGTCAGTAAGGCATTCCACCATGGAGAGCATCACAGCCAGGTCAGATTGCATCTTCACTCAATTACCTTCTATTGGGCACTAGATAATGATCAGCAATGAGAACCCTGACCGACTGCTCACCCCTAGCCCATGGTGGAGATTAGCTAACTCAGCACTGACCAGAGATTAAACCAGCACTTTCAGTATAACACCAAGCAGTCCCTTTCTGCAATAATTGAACCAGTTCGATTGATACCATGTCTCCCAGTTTAAAGAGCCCCTGTGCTGAGATGTCCAGGTTCTCCATGTATTTTAGTCAAGCAGCAGACACTAATGGAGCAACATTGGTGTTTAAAAAGCTGCTTTGAGGTGGTGTAGTTTCCCCATATTGCACAAATCATTAAACCATGGCAGAAAAAACAGCAATTAGCAACCGGACTCGAGGCACGAACAGTCCTTGGAAAAACTGATGTTCACACTTGAACAGAATGTTCCAGGCTAAGGTGAATGCACGCACCAGTTCTTACTGTTCCACCAGAGGTCAGGGTAAAAGGCAACATGAACTTTCCACATGAAAGTAGAAAGCAACTGCAGCCTCTCCTCTCATTACCAATCCATCAGATCTGCTAAACTGAGACAGGAAAACCGAGAAAAGTCTGCAAATTAGCAGCAAAATATCAGCATTAAACACCATGACTAACGGCAAGGTATTACAGATACTGCAAAACTCTCTGCCATCTGCTTATTTATTAAGACACTTTCTATCTACCACAAGCTGTCACCCCCAGTGTGAACTAACTTAATATGGGAGTAGGGGGAAGACAGAGGTGGTGAGATGAAGATAAATATCCCAGTCACAAAGCCACTGGGTTAGTGACTGAATAAATGAAATGTAAGCTTTAATTAGGTGCCATGACTTTTTGGGCCACACCCAACCAATCAGTTTTTATATAAACCCAGCACGATTGTTAGTTTAGCCGTCTGTGTATTCCGATTTAATGCTCGTGTTTAGGATTCTGACAACAGGTGCATCAGTAAGTTAATCACGCTGCGGACGTACTATTCCAGTCAACCCAGCGTCATCAGTTATGCATTTACTTAATGAACCCACCTGCTCTCCCTCCAGGAAGCCTTGAATGGATTAAGTAGTTTTATTCCAGTCAAATCCACTATCCGATTTGGAAAGGAGCAAGTAATCCCGTGATTCAACAGGTTAATCGTGCCGAGGCACCTGGTCATGATTAGTGACATCATTAATGCCACAAGCCTTCAATAAAAAGCAGGCCCGAGTACAGCGATGATCGAGATGCTAGCTACAAAGGAGGGAGCAGTTTTCACCATGAGCTGTACCGACTACAAGGGACCCTTTTCTGCTCACTCCCAGAAAACCGCAGCACGGCGCCGATCCAACAGCACCAGCATGTGCCCCATGCCCAGCATTCCAGAGTACCCAGGCTTCCAAGATCTCAAGGTGGGTCTATTTGAACTGTTTTATCTTTTACTCTCTGCCTAGTGTGTAATACAGTGGCAATATGACTACTGTGAACCCTCTTTATACAGTCTCAAAGAACCTTAGGATAGCATCAACTGCACTAGGGACAAGAGGATGCTCACTGAAAATAGCAGATAATGGTGAATGGCCATAAGCATGCTGGACCATGCAAGGTAAGTTCACAATAAGCCATTGCTCCTCTTGGATTGTTAGTCTGACTCTGCTGGAATGGCATCTCCACTGGAACTGTTACACACTACCTGGTTAGGGGATGTCATTTGATCTCAGTTATTTGAGGGAGCAACCCCTGTCTGATATGGGAGATATGATGTGGAGATGCTGGTGATGGACTGGGGTTGACAATTGTAAACAATTTTACAACACCAAGTTATACTCCAGCAATTTTATTTTAAATTCACAAGCTTTCGGAGGCTTCCTCCTTCCTCAGGTGAATGTTGTGGAAATGAGGATTTCATTTCCACAACATTCACCTGAGGAAGGAGGAAGCCTCCGAAAGCTTGTGAATTTAAAATAAAATTGCTGGAGTATAACTTGGTGTTGTAAAATTGTTTACAAAAGATATGGGAGATAGGAGCCAGTAGGGTATACCACACTCTGGTATTATATACCACTTTTAAAAATGACAGCACAACTGAGTGACTGGGCCCAGTTCAGCTATCTCATTAGCTATGGTTTGACACCACCTTCTCTGTCCTTACATGGCTGCTCTCCCACAGCACTTCCACCTTTTGTATTTCTGCTACTCATGTTTCCCCATGTCACAGGACAGCTTCACTGGACCAAATGTTCCATTTGGACTAGATCACAAAATAGGACATTTAAATCTGACATTAACTCCAGCAGAGGCCTTTACATACCCCTATACCTCACCTCCCACCCCTAACTTGCAGCTTGTCTGAAGAATTGCATGGATTCTGGTTTGAGAGAAGGGCTTCTTGCCCCAAAGGACAATATGAAGTGTAGGCCAAAAGCAAAATACTGCAGATGCTGGAAATCTGAAGTAATAGAAAATGCTGGAAGTACTCAGCAAGTCAGGCAGCATCTGTGGAGAACAACCGAGGTCACGTTTCAGGTCGATGACCCTTCGTCAGAACTGGGAGTAAACAGACTGCCCAGCTCTGATGAAGGGTCATCAACCTGAAACACACTCTTTCTCCAGATGCTGCCCGACTTGCTGAGTATTTCCAGCATTTTCTGTTTTGATTGAAGTATAGACCAGTCAGGCCTCTCCCCAATAGAACGATCAATAAGGTAAACCGGGAGGGGGAATAAAGGAATCACGCTGCAGCACCGCATTGGGGTGAAGGATGGAAATTCAATTGTAAACAATTTTACAACACCAAGTTATAGTCCAGCAATTTTATTTTAAATTCACAAGCTTTCGGAGATTTTCTCCTTCCTCAGGCAAATGTTTTTTGCAAAAAACATTTGCCTGAGGAAGGAGAAAATCTCCGAAAGCTTGTGAATTTAAAATAAAATTGCTGGACTATAACTTGGTGTTGTAAAATTGTTTACAATTGTCAACCCCAGTCCATCACCGGCATCTCCACATGATGGAAATTCAAGCACCCACCAATAAAACCTCATTTTACTGTCAACCGCCTGTAATTGAATAGAGGAAAGTTTAAAGAGAGGAATACCCCCATTAAAAATAGCCTGGTACTCTCCTCATGGCATCCCTAGATATCTTTCCAACTTCAGGCATCAGACTTAATTTTTAAAAAATACTTATACAAAACTGCTAACCAATTCTCATCATCTCCCCAAACCCCATCCTAACTTTAGGCTACAAGGAGTCTGCCGGTAAGACTTCACTCCAGCCCCGCTCTCAACATTCCAAGCTGGAAAGGGAATAGCAACTCCCAGAAAACAGAGAACACAGCAGCCGTTCACTCCCTTGTCCAATGGAGTCTCCAATTCCAAAGCATTGCAGGATTGGCTGGGGATTACACACTCCTAAGCTCCAGCAAAAACAATGGGCAATTCCACGACAAGAGTCTGGAAGACTACTTCAACGAGAGACTGATGGAGCTGAAGCACAAACACATCCAGGTACCCAGACCCAGCAGCTGATGTGATTAGATGCTACAACAGCCTTGCACTGAGATGTCAAATGCTTCTGAGCTGTGTAACGACTAAGTAATTAACAGTTCAAATACTAGAGCAAGGGGAAGCCCCCAAACCATCTTGAACTTCTACACATACTGTAAGAGCAACTGCTGGAATTTGCTCACATTGGGAGGCTGCACACTCCCAACCATGTTTAAACAGTCAGTACAGGAATGTATTTATGTTTAATGTTAGGGTCTTGGACCTGCATCCGAACACTTGGATCCTAAGTGGAGTGTAAAACCCAAAATTACCCAAAGAATCTTCTGGGTGTGTGTGGCTCTCAGAATGCCAGTGAGGGTGACAACACCTCGAAGGAGTGCAGTCCTGAGCATGGCACCATGGAGAAAAGAACTGCATTGGGGAGGGGGGGGGGGGGAAGAGAGGAAGACTTTGAAGTGTAGAAATGCAGTAGTCATAAGCAATTTGATAGTCATGGGGACAGACAGAAGTTTGTGTATTGCAAGGTGCGTTGCCTCCCTGGTGCCAGGGTAAAGGACATCAGAGGGGGTGCAGAACATTCCGCAGGGAAAGAAGAACAGCCAGAAGTCATGGTCTATGTGGGTACCACCGACATAGGAAAGGGTTGAGGTCCTCCAGCTACAGTTTCAGGAGCTAGGGAGGACCTCAAAAGGTAGTAATCTCTGGATTACTCCCAGTGCCATGCACTATTAAGTACAGAAATAGGAAGATAAGGCAGGTTAATGTGTGGCTAGAGACATGGTGCAGAAGGGGGCAGGCTTCAAATTCTTGGGGCATTGGGACTAGTTCTAGAGGAGGGACCTGTTCAAGACAGATGGGACCAATGTCCTCCCCTGGAGGGGGGGGTAGGTTCAATAGCACTGTGGGAGAGGGTTTAAATCAATTTGGCAGGGGATGGGTACCAGGATGTAGCATTAGAGAGAAACATGGTGCACAAAGGATTGAGAGAGACACAGCACTAGAGTAAGATAGTACATTATTATAGAATCATTGGCTGCCTTCCGTGCTGTAACCTTTCAGCCAAGAGACAGTGCCGGCTCTATTTAAGAGCAATCCGGCTAGTCCCACTCCCGTGGAGCCATGCAAATTTTTTCCTTTCAAGTACTCATCTAGTTCCCTTTTGAAGGCCATGATTGAATCTGCCTCCACCACCCCCTTAGGCAGTGCGTATTAGCTGGGATCAGACTAAGAACACGAGAAGGTCTAATAGATGAGTGCATGTGTGCAAACACGTGAAGTGTGGTTAATAAGGTTGGTGAGCTGCAGATGCAAATAGCCACATGGGAATATGATGTAGTGGCAACGAGACCTGGTTCAAAAAAAAAGCAGGACTGGGTACTAAATATTCCTGGATACAAGGTGTTCAGGAAAGAAAGGAGGGGCAGTGTTGATTGAAGATATTGCAGTGGTGGAGAGAGGGGATGTCCTGGAGGAGTCAAGGACAGAATCTATTTGGTTAGATTAAGAATCAATAGAGGTGCCATTACACTAGAGTGTATTCTATAGGCCACCAACTAGTGGGAAGGATAGAGGAGCAAATTTGCAGGGAAATTACAGCAAGGTGCAAGAACTATACAGAGTAGTGATAATGGGAGACTTCAACTATCCTAATTTAGGAATATGGAATAGTAATAGTGTAAAGGGGAGGAGGAATTTCTGAAGTGTGTTCAGGAGAATTTTCTTGATCAGTGTTTCTGGCCCAATGAGGAAGGAGGCATTGCTGGATCTGGGGAATGAGGTGGAGCAAGTGTCAATGGGGGAACATTTAGGGAGCAGCAATCAAAGTATCATAAGGTTTAGATTAGTTAGGGAAAAGGACAAGGAACAATCTAGAGTAAAAATACTTAATTGGAAGAGGGCCAATTTCAGTGGGTGGAGAACTGATCTGGTTCAGGTAGACAGGAATCAAAGATTGGCAGGCAAAACTGTAATCTAACAATGGGCGGCCTTTAAAGAGATTGTTCGGGTACAGTCTAGGTACATACCCATGAGGGAGAAAAGGTAGGGTAACCAAAGCCCCCTAGATGACGAGATAGTGTAAGATAAAGCCGAAAAAAGAGGGCACATGACAGATGTCAGGTTGATAATACAAGCAAGAACCAGGCTGAATATAGGAAGCACAGAGAAATGAAAAAGAAAATGAGGGGCAAAGAGTATAAGAATAGACTGATGGCGGACATAAAATGGAATCCAAAGGTCTTCTATAGGCACATAAACGGGTAGTTAGGAGGGATGGGGCCGATTAGAGACCATAAAGGAGATCTACACATGGAAGCAGAGGTACTTTGCATCTGTCTTTACCAAGCAAGATGCTGCTGCTAAAATCACAGTAAGAGGTAGTTGAGATACTGGATGGGCTAAAAATTGATAAAGGGGAGGTACTAGAAAGGCTAGCTGAACTTAAAGTACATACGTCACTCGTTCCAGATGGGATGCGACATAGGTTGCTGAGGGAAGTACGGGTTGAAATTGCAGAGGTGCTGGCCATAATCTTCCAATCCTCCTTCGATATGGGGGAGGTGCCAAAGGACTGGACAATTGCAAACGTTGCACCCTTGTTCAAAAAAGGGTGCAAGGATAAACCAGACAACTACAGGCCAGTCAGTTTAATCTTGGTGGTGGGGAAGCTGTTAGAAATAATAATCTGGGACAGAATTAATTGTCACTTGGACAAGTGTGGATTAATAAAGGAAGGCCAGCACAGATTTGTTAAAAGGCAAATAGTGTTAACTAATTTAATAGAGTATTTTGATGTGGGCAATGCAGTTGATGTGGTGTATATGGACTTTCAAAAGGTGTTTTATAAAGTGCCGAATAGGCTTGTCAGCAAAACTGAAGCCCATTGAATAAAGGGGCAGTGGCAGCCAATTTCATATTCATACGAAGTGACAGGAAACAGAAGTGGTGAACAGTTGTTTTTCGGACTGGAGGGAGGTGTAGTGGTGTTCCCCAGGGGTCAGTACTGGGACCACTGCTTCTTTTTGATATATTAATGACTTGCGGGACTTGGGTGTACAGGGCACAATTTCAAAATTTGCTGATGTCAAAACATGGAAGGGTAGTCAATGGTGAGGAGGATAGTGATAGACTTCAAGAGGACAGAGACAGGCTGGTGGAATGGACGAACACATGGCAGATGAAATTTAACACAAATGCAGTGGTACATTTTGATAGGAAGAACAAGGAGAGGCAATATAAACTAAAGGGCACAACAGATCTGGGTATATGTACACACATCCTTGAAAGTGGCAGGGCAGATTGAGAAAGTGGTTAAAAAAGCATACGGGATCCTGGGCTTTATAAATAGAGGCATAGAGTACAGAAGCAAGGAAGTTATGAAGAACCTTTATAAAACATCGGTTCGGCCACAACTGGAGTATTGTGTCCAATTCTGGGCCCCGCACTTTAGGAAGGATGTGAAGGCCTTAGAGGGTACAGAAAAGATTTACTAGAATGGTCCAATGGATGAGGGACTGCAGTTATGTGGATAGACTGGAGAAGCTGGACTTGTTGTTAGAGCAGAGAAGGTTGAGGGGAGATTTGATAGAAGTGTTCAAAATTATGACCGGTTTAGAGAAAGTAAAAAAGAGAAACTGTTCCCACTGGCAGATGGGTCACGAATCAGAAGACACAGATTTAAGGTGATTGTCAAAAAAAACAGGCAACGTGAGGAAAAAGCTTTCTTTAAAAAGTGAGTAGTTATGATCTGGAATGCACTGCCTGAAAGGGTGGTGGAAGCAGATTCAATCACAGCTTTCAAAAAGGAATTGGATAAATACTTGAAGGGAATAAATTTACAGGGAAAGAGAATGGGACTAACTTGATTGTTCTCACAAAGAGCCAGTGTGGGCTTGATGGGTCGAATGGCCTCCTTCTGTGCTGTAACCATTCTATGATTCTAACTGATTCATCCCATTTCCAGTGTTCAACTGGCCATATCAAACACCTGAACACATGGGGCTTGTTTCTGCTCACACATTCAACTTGATACCCTGACTCTCATGATCATGTTAATATAATCCCACAGATCAGTCTTTCTTCTGCAGCTAACATTCATGCAGACAGAGTAACAAAATGGCCTTTCAGTAAGCATCCAATGTGCAGTGAGTGATGAGATCATAGAGCAAATAATCAGCCCCATGTGGTGAGGGATAAGTGAGCTGTGCCAATTAAACTGTGGAAATGTTCTGATTCATCAAAGCAGCCTAATTCACATCATCACGACTATTTATAGGTCTGTAAATTCTGATACCAGGATGTAGACAAATGACAGAATGGCACTCTGTTTTAAAGCATGATCACTGGAAAGCAGCAGCTGTAAATATATTTACTTCAAATGCTCCAATGTTATACACAGCATACTTCAATACTTGCCATGTTACACTGTGACCCTTGAATTAAATATGAGTAGTGAGATTTCTAATCTTTTCTCCTGAACAGTTCGATGGGTACCAGCAGCTAAAACAAGGCAGCAGAAGCCAACTCCTCATTGCCTCGAGTGGAACCTGGGACCCACTGATCTATACAGCTTAGTATTGCACCATAAATACAACTGGACTGTTTTGGCACTTAAGCACTCTAGCAGTTGAATTTCCCCCAATCTGAGCTGTGTCATTATAGGGAGGTGTAAAGGCCTGGGAAGAGCTCAAGTCTGGTAGGGGTGGTACAAGGGCACCCCAACGCAGGTCGAAGGAAACCAGCATACAAGCAATTCTCTCAATGCAAGGCAACATATTCTGGGAATATATGGCAGCAGGTCTGTTGGTATCCGAAGAGTGAAGACTGGTGATGTTTCAGCATTGAAGAGGTAAGCCTGTCTCTTGCCTTTCACATGCTGAGTGTCTCATGCACTGTGGGTATAAGATGGCTCAAATTATCTCCATATAACAGGTGACACAGCAGGACCAGGGAACAAGAATTTTGTTAGATGGAAGTTCTTATTAAAATGGATCATCACTGGAACTGTTAACCCAGTGTGTTTTATTAGACAATTGTTTAAAGTCCTCACTGATCTTACTGTAGGATTGTGCAACACAGTAAAATGGTACAGACTGAATTCAAAGCAATAAACAATGAATCAAGATTTACCATTACTAAAACCCATGTAAGCATGCTCATTTGACTAGTTAAAACAGTATCAGGGCAGAAAAAGTATTTGAACCTAAAGATAATTCAGAGGGTGCCAGCAGCACAGGATTTCAATTGGGCACCAGTACCAGTAGCATGTGATAGGTATACTGGAGCTGTTTTGTACTCCTCCTTGAATCACTTGGTGCTACAAGCTCCTTCACTGGGGCACTGGCTCCCTGGCCTCTTCCAGTGCAACTCCAGAAAATTTCCCCATGCATGGACTGCGTGGAACCTCCTGCAAAACTTTTACAAGTGGCATTATTCCACTTAAAATAAATGGGTTGAAGCTGGCATTCAATCTCACCACTCCACAGCACAGTGGAACTTCAATAGAAAGATCACACTCCAGCTTTGCTGGGTGCAGAGTTGGGCATCTTGCTGTATCCTTTACAACCTCTCAGCTCATCCAACAGTGGAAGACAAAGCCCCATTCTTCACACTTTCCACAACTGCAGTCTGCAGAGCATCTCAAACTAATTAATTTGAAGTAGTCAGTTTACAGACAAGACACAGTGACAAGGTGTGTGCCCAAGAGAAGCCCCTGCTCTTCAAATAGTGCACTGGAATCTTTAGAAGTCACCTGACCAGGCAGGTGGGCTTTAAGAACATAAAAAACAGGAGCAGGAAACACAGCCCCTCGAGCCTGCTCCGCTATTCAATCAGATCAAGGTTGATCTTCGACCTCAACTCCACTTTCCTGCCCGATCCCCATATCCCTTGATCCCCTTTAAGAGTCCAAAAATCTCTCCGTCTTTAATATACCCAACGACTGAACATCCACAGCCCTCTGGGGTAGAGAATTCTGAAGATTCACAACAGAGTGAAGAAATTCCTCTGCATTTCAGTCCTAAAGGGCCAACCCCTTGTGCTAGACTCTCCAGCCAGGGAAAACAGCCCCTAAGCATCTACCCTGTCAAGCCCTCTCAATCTTATATTTCATGATGGAACATCTCACCTAAAAAAGCACCATGAACAAAGCACTCCTTGAACACAGTTCTCAGGTGTCAGTCTAGATTGTTTGCTGAAATACAGGTGTAGGTTGAACCCACAACCCAGAGTGCTGCCAATGAGCCAAGCTGACACAGGAAGGGACAATTGAATACCACTTACTGCTCATTATATTCATGAGATCACATTCCATTTTTAACTCTAATTTACTCACCTCTTGAAGTTAACTCCTTCACTGGAATATGGTTTCAAAGTGGCATTCAGTCACCTCAAAGTGGACATTATTCAAACTAGATAATGAGTGCAGGCAATCCAAGGCCATGACAGCCAAGCCCAATCCTGCCTTAACCCACACACATTCCCAATATTAACCAGAAACCACAACCCTGCTTGATTTTCCATTCTGCAACCAGAGTGTTCTGGCCAATGGGATCAGGCCAAGAGCTGCCTGGCTGAGACCAGCTCAGTCCTGCTCTCCAGTTTAGAGTTGAGACTCATTACTTACCAGTGTAGGTTTTGACTGTGAAGGAGCCTCCAGCTGATGATTCCCAGACATACCCCTCATCATCGTTGTGCTTGGTGAGCACAGTAACTTTCTCAGCAACCAGGTAGGTGGAATAGAAGCCAACACCAAACTGCCCAATCATGGAAATATCTGCACCAGCCTGCAGAGCTTCCATGAAGGCCTTGGTGCCAGACTTGGCAATGGTGCCCAAGTTGTTGATCAGGTCAGCCTTGGTCATCCCAATCCCAGTGTCGATGATGGTCAGAGTACGGTCATGGACATTGGGAATGATTTCAATCTTCAGATCCTTGCCACTCTCCAATTTTGAAGGATCAGTGAGGCTTTCATATCGGATCTTGTCCAGAGCCTAAGGATTAAAATGCAATTGCAATCAGATAACAAAACTAAACCATGGTTTGTCAAGCAGTAAGTTACAAATATCTGCCATCAATGGAATTCCATATAATACAAAGTGAGAAAGAACAGGACATTACCTGAAATGTTACTGTGCTTCACAGAAACACATGCAAACATCTACACCAAAAGAAGCATCTCCCCCTCCTTTGAGGAAGTTTTAAAAAAAGGTCAAGAGGCAGAATTCCAGAAAATAGGGCACAAGCAGCTAGCTAAAGGCTGCCTCAATAATGCTGGCAGAGGATGGAATGCACAAGGGACCAGATATGGGGGAATGGATTGTTAATGAGATTGCAGATAGGGTGAGGAATTTACTTGATGAGTGGAGGAGGGGTGCAGAGTAGCTCAGTTGAAGGGGGTGGTGATTTGTAAATGAGACAGCGCCAAATTTTTGGCAGGTTGAAGTTTACCAAGGATGGGAGGCCAGCACTGAGGTCGAGCCTAGAGAGATTTCAGCAGTGAAGGGCCTGAGCTAGGCAACACCAGAGGGAGACGGAAGCAATCTTTATGATAGATAGGATATAGGGCCTTAAACTCAGTTCAGTTTAACTGGTTACAAAGTCTGGTTGAACAATGTCCAGGATGAAGGACAGTCTCAATGATAAGGGAGCAGAGTTTACGGCAGGGCCACTGGTCTTCCCGATGCAGTAGTGGATGCCAGAGAGGCAGCCTGACAGCACACAGGCAGCCAAGAGTAGCAAGAAGGATGGCAGAAAGGTGGAGCTGCATGTCAGCAGAGATCAGGAAGGTGCCAAGCAAAGTTCCTTGGGTGACTGCACAGGGAACGGAAGAGAAGCTTATAGAATCTTACAGCACAGGAGGCGGCCATTTGGCCTATCATGCCTGTTCTTTGAAAGAGCTATCCAGTTAGTCCCACTCCCCATAGCCCTGCAAATTTTTCTTTTGCAAGTGTATATCCAATTCCTGTATGAATGTTACTTTTGAATCTGCTCCCACCACCCTTTAAGGCAGTACATTCCAGATCATAACTCACTGCATAAAAAAAAAAATCATCTCCCCTCTTCACTGGAGATGAACTGGCTACCCTCTGATAGATGTGAATGGAACTACATGGAGGCAGTGCTACAAAGGAGGCAAAGGTGTGGAAGAGAGCACCAGGCGTTTGTCTCAATTGGGCCATTTTACTTCTTCAAGTGGGGGGGGGGGGGGAAAGAGGAGAAAAAAAAATCACACTGGAGAAAAGAACAGGGAAGTGGGAGTAATTTAATCACTCTTTCAAAAGAGCCAGCACAGACATGTTGGGCCGAATAGCCTCCACTATATGATTCTATCATAGTAGGTACAGCACAGGCAGCCATTCGGCCCTATGCTTACATAGAAAACTGAAGATATTTCCCGATACTTGCATCTAGTTATTGCACCAGAAAATACCTGCAGAAACAATGCCTCCTTTGAGTGAGTGAGGTTTATCAGTACATTTCAACAGTGATACTTCCAGCAATTTTAAAAGCATCATAGAGGTTGCTACAGCAAGTGTGCTAGGTAACTTTCCACAGCAACTGCATGTCATTAGCTTGTTCTGACTGTATATTATACATAAGGGAGCTCCCATGGTTGCTTCGTTATATAAAAACCAGAGATTACCAAGTACATATTTTAACAGCTCAGGAAAGTTATGTGTAAATTTTATGAGCAATTTTCTTTGAAAAATCTGAAGTTACTGACAACTGAATTTCTCACATGAAAAATACACATCAGCAAAACTGACAAAACATAGCATGGCTACAGTGCAGATCAGATACAGCTAATTCAATATTACAATAGCATACATGAATGTTGTGTACAAAATTATGAGGGGCACAGATAGGATGGATACTAAGGAGCTTTTTCCCTTCGTTGAGGGTTCTATAACAAGGGGACATAGATTCAAGGTAAAAGGCGGGAGGTTTAGAGGGGATTTGAGAAAGAACTTTTTCACCCAGAGGGTGGTTGGAGTCTGGAACTCACTGCCTGAAAGGGTTGTGGAGGCAGGAACCCTCACAACATTCAAGAAGCATTTGGATGAGCACTTGAAATGCCATAGCATACAAGGCTACGGACCAAATGCTGGAATATGGGATTAGAGTAGACAGGGCTGATGGCTGGCGTGGACACGATGGGTCGAAGGGCCTCTCTCCGTGCTGTATAACTCTATGACTATATGAATGCAGCACAGAATGTAGCAGAGTACTCTGAAACATCTATGAATGAATTTGAACAAGGAATTACAGGAGAGATGGGAATGGAGCTGAGAGGGAATGTAACAAACACCTCAAAAGGAAAGGGAAGTTGGTAGTTGGCAAGGACAGGTCAAGGGCGTTTTATTCAGGAAGTGGGTAATAATGGAAGTTTCAAATTGGATGGGGAAATCATTGACATTGTCAGCTAGCACAGGGGTTCAGGAAGGGGAATTGGAAGCTCAGGAGTTGAATGGGAAAGGGATAGTGGGAGCAGGAGGTGACTCATATGGATAAGGTGGGTTTGAAGAAGATGGGGAGATAATACAACAACTACTTGCATTTAGAGAGAAGGGATACAGGGCTAGAGGTAGAAGGTCCAGCAAAGGCAACTACACAGTAGTCCCCATCTTGGTGATAAACGATGAGCTTCTCACATTTGGTACTTGAGATGTGGGTTTTAAGGAGGTGGTTTGTCAAATGAGAAACAAGGAGCCTGGGGTTATTCTTGCCTTTAAAGATGATTCTGCAATAACAGACAGTTTGAGCTGAGGAGAACAAAACATCGCAGTACCCAGCAAGGTCAAAAAAGTCAACGGTGGTGGCAGTGTCATGATTGGTGGAGGCAATTTGAAAGCAATGCCAGGATCTGGTGGAAGAGTTACTCAATGAGCAGACAGTGAAAGTAATGGAATTGACAGGCATGAGGGTAAGGGAGAGAAGAATTGGTCAGACAGCCATATTAGAGGTTAAGATCACAGTGCAGGGAGGTCACAAGAATGGTGAGGCTAAGGGGGTGATCAAGGGAGTTAAGATGATTATGGGAGGACAGTGAATTTAACAGAAGGGGCAAGGGGAGTTCTTAAGGCGAACAGCTTAAGTCACAGTGCAGAGGCCAAGGGAGAAGGCTGACTGTCTCCGATTGGTAGGTAGCTGGCATGGGGCACAAGCACCCAGTACATGCTAGGGATAGAAAAGGGTAGTGCAGTGCCAGGAGAATGGGGAAAGGCTAAAATACGAGTTGGAGATGAAGACCGTGACAGTCTGACATTAGCATGGAGAGGACTGGTTAACGGACAGAAAACAGAGTAGGGATAAAAGGGTCACTTTCAGGTTGGCAGGCTGTAACTAGTGGGATGCCGCAAGGATTGGTGCTTGGGCCTCAGCTATCTACAATCTATATTAATGGCTTTGATGAAAGGACCGAGTGTAATGTATCCAAGATTGCTGATGGTACAAAGCTAGGTGGGAAAATAAGCTGTGAGGAGGACAGAGTCTGCAATGGGATATGGACAGATTAGGTGAGTGGGCATGGTGGCAAATGGAGTACCATGTGGGGAAATGCAGTTACTCACAATGGTAGGAAGAACAGAAAAACAATATATTTTTAAATGGTGGGAAACTATTAAATATTGGTGTCGAGAGAGACTTGGGTGTCCTCGTACAAGAAACACAAAAAATGTTAGCAGGCAATTAGGAAAGCTAATGGCATGTTGGCCTTTATTGCAAGGGGTTATTGGACAAGAGTAAGGAAGTCTTACTACAGTTGTACAGGGCTCTGGTGAGATCTCACCTGAAGCACTGCATACGTAGGAACAGGAGTAGGCCATTCAGCCCCTCGTGCCTGCTCCGCCATTTGATAAGATCATGGCTGATCTGTGATCGAACTCCATATACCTGCCTTTGGCCCATATCCCTTAATACCTTTGGTTGCCAGAAAGCTATCTATCTCAGGTTTAAATTTAGCAATTGAGCTAGTATCAATTGCCGTTTGCAGAAGAGAGTTCCAAACTTCTACCACCCTTTGTTTTCTAATCTCGCTCCTGAAAGGTCTGGCTCTAATTTTTAGACTGTGCCCCCGACTCCTAGAATCTCCAACCAGTGGAAATAGTGTTTCTCTATCCGCCCCCCTTAATATCTTATAAACTTCGATCAGATCACCCCTTAACCTTCGAAACTCCAGAGAATACAACCCCAATTTGTGTAATCTCTGCTCGTAACTTAACCCTTGAAGTCCGGGTATCATTCTAGTAAACCTACGCTGCACTCCCTCCAAGGCCAATATGTCCTTCCGAAGGTGCGGTGCCCAAAACTGCAGGTGCGGTCTAACCAGGGTTTTGTATAGCTTGAATTCCATTTGCCACAGTTTTGCCCATTCACCTAATCTATCAATATCGCTTTGTAATTTTATGTTTTCATCCACACTGCTTACAATGCCACTAATCTTTGTGTCATCATACAGTTTTGGACTTTTAAAAAAATTTGTTCACGGGATGTGGGCGACACTGGCGAGGCCGGCATTTATTGCCCATCCCTAATTGCCCTCGAGAAGGTGGTGGTAAGCCGCCTTCTTGAACCGCTGCAGTCCATCTGGTGAAGGTTCTCCCACAGTGCTGTAAGGAAGGGAGTTCCAGGATTTTGACCCAGTGACGATGAAGGAACGGCGATATATTTCCAAGTCGGGATGGTGTGTGACTTGGAGGGGAATGTGCAGGTGTTGTTGTTCCCATGTGCCTGCTGCCTTGCAACAAAGGTTCACTAGATTGATGAGAGGGTTGTCTTATGAGGAGAGATGGAGTAGAATGGGTCTATACTCTCGAGTTTAGAAGAATGAGAGGTGAGCTCAGTGAAACATACAAGATTCTGAGGGGGCATGAGAGAGTAGATGCTGAGAGATTGTTTCCCCTGGCTGGAGAGTCTAGAACTACGGGACAGTCTCAGGATTAGGGGTCAACCATTTAAGACTGAGATGAGGAGGAGTTTCTTCACTCAGAGGGTTGTGAATCTTTGGAATTCTCTACCCCAGAGGGCTGTGGATGCTCAGTCATTAAGTATATTCAAGGCTGAAAGAATAGATTTTTGGACTCTAGGGGAATCAAAGGATATGGGACCAAGCGGGAAAGTAGAGTTGAGGTCGAAGATCAGCCATGATCTGATTGAATGGCAGAGCAGGCTTGAGGGGCCATATGGCCTACTCCTGCTCCTAGTTCTCATGTACAACCAGACAGGGAGTTTTCTCTAAGAATGAACATAGTCACCACCCATGAGCCGTGTTTCTGCCAGCACCAAACCAGTATCATCCACCATGAGTGGAAAAAGCATTACACAGATAAATGAACACCATAGAGGGAGAGGAGATTGCTGACCCACCAGTGACAGGAAGCTGGTGAGGCTAATCCCTGGAGAAGACCCTGAAGGAGATGCTCAGTACAGTACAGCATTAGGGATTGTGTTAAAATGCACAACAAACCCAGCAGAGAATACCAACAGAAGCAGCGGACTTCTTAGAGAGAGATTTGAACCTGGGACAGCAGACGTCTGAGCAGTAATGGGGGAACCTTGGTTCAAAAGGGAAAGCAGTAGAGGGAGAGTCTGGAGAGTAGCCAAGGTGCACAGAAATGGTCACAAAGGGAAGCCAGAGGTGCATAACCATAACTGAAATAAGGTTAAACAGATAAACTGAGGATAAAGAGGGGAGAATATAAACTAGCTCAGGCTCAGACCCTGAAACAGCAATGGTGTGAAGTCAGATTGTGGGGATATTGGGGGGGGCGGCGGCGGTGAAGATGGGGAGAGTTTGAAAGCAGCCAGGGAAGGGAGTTCAAATTAAATGACACGTTTTAATCAAATAACATATCTAATTATAAAATGCAATTCATTTCTGAAAGTTTGAATGACATCAATTCTTAACCACAAGTGTATGACTAAGGACACCGTTCTAATGTTGGACAGTCCCAGGAGCAGCCAACTTGGCTAATGCAGCGTTGGTTCATGAGACAAAAAAGGAGCCAGTGCTGCGAGAACAAGGTGTCAGTACTACAGCATTTCCTAGCACAAATATCTGAAGGGAACTCACATCAGAAGCATTGGAGATGAGTTCTCTGAGAAAGATTTCTTTGTTGGAATAGAAGGTGTTGATGATCAAGGACATAAGCTGAGCAATCTCAGCCTGGAAGGCAAAGGTCTCCAGCTCATCATCAGCGGTGCGAATCTCTTCAGGCATCTGGGGAAAAACAGGAAACCCAGTTCAGCATGGGACAAAACATTCCACCCAACACTGGTTTTCTGGTGCTCCACTGTAGAACACCAGTTAACTGCATATAAAGTAATCCATCAACCTCATTTCATTCAAAAGGTAGCCCAACAGACCATATTTCTCACATGGAGGCTGCTACAATTGTATCGGACATCAGAATAGCCCTAGGGCCAGGTGCGGCACAAGGGTCCCAACAGCACAGCCCTCAAAGTCAAGGAACTGCAGTCCTACTTGTGCTTGTTTCTTAATGGGTGGATTGTCCAGCTTAAATTTTGAGAGCCTGGAAATTTAGAAAGTACGGGTTTAGTTCTGTTACTTGGATGGATGGATAGATAGTAAACTGGAACACAATCCATTAGTATCTGTAATTTGAGATATGCAGCTTAATGGAAACATGGGTTTAAACATTACATTATGTACTGCTCTCGGTTCTATGTAACAGCAACTTGCAGAAATAGGACACCTTTAATGCAGAGGTCTGTACCTATGCAGCTCGTGAAGACAAAAGCTTGGACACACCCTAGACAGTTCTGTGCATTTCATAATATGGTTTGTGTTAGCACAGAACAAAAATAGGACCAGTGAAACTGGCACCAGAATTAAGAATCAGCATTCAGTGAAGGTGTCAATCATGCTGGCATTAAGGAGGCTGCCACACAAATGATGTGGTGATAAACATATGCCTTCATTAAATAATTACAAGTGCAAGCCTAGAGATTTGGAAAGGGCTATTCTGTTGCCCAGATCCATTAGTACCAGTAAATGGGAGCATACATTTAAAAACTGTTGCCTGATGTATAGTACACATGGCCCATGAATGCTGAAGTTTGGACACCCCACCTAAAGTTTAACCCTGTCAACTCTTCTGCAAACAATTAACAGACAGTGTAATTGGGGGTGGGATCTTGGCTCCACCCAATTAGATGCAAGGATAAGTTGTTCAGTTCAGGGTTAAATTTCCCCAGGTGAGTGCACAGAACTGTACTACTTCATAAATTACATGAATCAGCAGTCTCAAATTGCACAATAGGCTCCAGGGCTGAATATAAAAGTGATTTAAGGGCTGGGCACATATTGAAAATGAGGCAGTAACTGGTATAATCCAACCTTCATATTAAATTAGTGCAGTGATTACTGTACAAATATCACTGCCCCACAACGTATTGGAACCTGTGACCTGAGGCCACGCTGCTCACTGCCGCACTCAAATTCGCAGACTCATGCTGGCCGGAAGTGATATCAGCGGTTTCAATTTGCTCTTCCTTCGTAAAATGGCGGCGCCCTTGAGCTGTGTTTAGCACATGGCCGATCCGATTAAAAACAACGGCCGCACTCGCTGCTCGGAGACAGCGGGACAGGACAGTGCCGGTACAGACCGGGCTGGGGTTAGAGTCCAAACCGAGCGGGGGGGGGAAGAGTGCAGAACAAAAAGCGGCTCCGAGTTACAGCATATTATCACCCGGCCCGTCACCGAGCCCGCCCAGCCGCCATCTTAGAGCCCGAGTCCAGTCAATGAGCCGAGCCGCTCAAACCCCACCACATTGCCTGTATTTTGTTTACAACTCCCGGAAGGCCCGGAATCTGGAACCGAACACAAAGGAAAAGGCTGGAATCGGTCTCCCCTCGGCACAACTCCGTTAGCCCGCACTATGAACAGTCTCACTCGCGATACATTCACCCATTGCAGCAGCCGCGTTACCCTCAGTAGCTCTCTCCTCCCCTGACCCTCCAGGACTGAGGGAGTGCTGCACTCTCTCAAAGATCTCACCGCACCGACAGGAGAGTTGTCTCCGGTGTTGGGTCCAATATTTATCCCTCAACCTTTCCTCCACACTCTGACCAAAGGTCATCGACCTGAACTGTTAACTGTTTCTCTCTCTACAGGTGCCACCTCACTTGCTGAGTATTTCCAGCATTTTCTGTTTTTATTGATCAGATTATCTGCTGTTCACAAATTAGATCCCCCCCCCCCGAGTTATTACAAGTGACTACATTGGGTAGAGTAGATGTTTCCACTTGTGGGGGAGACCAGGACTAGGGACCATAAATAGAACATTCACCAATAAATCCAATAGGGAACTGAGGAGAAACTTCTTTACCCAGAGAGTGGTGAGAATGTAGAACTCACTGCAAGGAATTGAGGCAACTGGCAGAGATACATTGACAGGGAATCTAGATAAACACGAGGGAGAAAGGACTAGAAGGATATGTTGATGGATTAGATGGACAGGTGGGAGGAGGTTCACGTGGAGCATAAACCTGTTGGGCCGAATGGCCTGTTTCTGGGCTGTACATTCGATGTAACTCCAAGTTCCCCATTGGCCATTTAGCATTGAGACACCCGAGTCCGTGAAAAGAGCTGCATAAAATACAATACTTTCTGTCGGGCCGTGACCAAGGGCCCCCTTGGCGATCTCTCCACTGTTTTTTTGAGTTACCCAGTCCCACACAAGTCTCCAAACCAGACCTCGTGATTTCTGCTCGGCAGCATGGTGTGCACTCCTTCCTTCCCCCTCTCCATTCAGACACATCCTATTTAGCCACAGCAAGAGACATTAGCCACAAATTGGCACAGGACTGCAAGGTGTGGCCAGTGGGCACTGCTGGCATTTAACCAGCTAAAAAAACAGGAGCTGGTGAGCTTCCAGATTGTCCAGCTGGGATCACGCCACCCATCAGCGCACTAACTTACAAAACTACCTGGCCATTGGCCAAAATCACTAATATCACCCTGCAGACCTGCCTAACTCAGGTATCAGAGTCCATTCCAATCTCCCAGTACTGTGGAGCCATCTGGTCCAAGAGACACAGCTTACCTTTCCCCAAATGTAAGGAATCTTACAACACCAGGTTATAGTCAGTGTTAAATAAAATCACTCACCTGACGGAGGAGATAATCTCTGAAAGCTTGTGATTTTAAAATGTAAGATTCCTTCCATTTGTCCACCCCAGGCCATCACCAGCAATTGAATCCATTCCCATATATTCACTACCTGTGTTTGGTATATTAGTTAGTTATATATTACTATCAATCCCCTGGGGCTTTACACAAAGGGAGGCAAGTAGTAGTGAAACCAGGTCAGAGAGCAGGCGATTATTTTACCAGGGCACCAGATATAATTCAGCCCCCACTTCCAAGACATACATTGTCAGTTTTAGGAAACACTCCAATTTGAGATTATAGTTAAATAGCAAAACACAAAAGTCAGGAAGCAGAAAGAGAGCTGATCAGAACAGAGAGACACCACACTCCCACCATTGGTGAAGGTGGAATTATCTGCAAAGTTCACACAGGTAGTAGCTGTTATTAGAAATCTCAACATGCAGATTTAAGATTTTTTAATAGATATTTTCAAATATCAGCATTTCTACCACTTCCCCTCAGTCTGTTGCTGTGCACACAGGTATATGCTGCAGTCTACACCTGGTAATCTATACCAGTGTTAGATTGACATCCTATCTTAGACAGATGCCAGTGATGGCCTGGGGTGGACAAATGGAAGGAATCTTACATTTTAAAATCACAAGCTTTCAGAGATTATCTCCTTCGTCAGGTGAGTGATTTTATTTAACACTGACTATAACCTGGTGTTGTAAGATTCCAGACATTCATTACCATTAGACAGTCACTGCCTCCATGTTTATACACTGAGGTTGCTGCAGTCTCTGGCTGGCACAATTACAGCTAGATTTAATTACATTTCTCATCATTCTCCCCCTCCCACACATGGAACATACATTAGTTACCTTGCTGCAGTCTCTTGCAGTGCATTTTAATTACTTAGGTGATGATTCGCTCCCCCACCCACCACCCCTCACTTTCTCTTATCCCCACTCAGTGCACCCTCCCCCTCCTCTCCCTTCCCCCTCACTTTCTTTTATCCCCACTCTTCCTCCTCCACCACCCCATGCCCCCTCACCACCCCGTGGCCCCCCCTCACTCTCTCCCCCCCCTTCACCACCCCGTGGCCCCCCCCTCACTCTCTCCCTCTCTCTATCTCCCCCCCCACTACTCTCTCCCCCCCGTCCCCCCCCACTCTCTCTCCCCCCTTCACCACCCCGTGCCCCCCCTCACTCTCTCCCCCCCCTTCACCACCCCGTGCCCCCCCCCCACTCTCTCCCCCCGTGCCCCCCCCTCACTCTCTCCCCCCGTGCCCCCCCCTCACTCTCTCCCCCCGTGCCCCCCCCAACCACTCTCTCCCCCCGTGCCCCCCCCAACCACTCTCTCCCCCCGTGCCCCCCCCAACCACTCTCTCCCCCCGTGCCCCCCCCAACCACTCTCTCCCCCCGTGCCCCCCCCAACCACTCTCTCCCCCCGTGCCCCCCCCAACCACTCTCTCCCCCCGTGCCCCCCCCAACCACTCTCTCCCCCCGTGCCCCCCCCTCACTCTCTCCCCCCGTGCCCCCCCCTCACTCTCTCCCCCCGTGCCCCCCCCAACCACTCTCTCCCCCCGTGCCCCCCCCTCACTCTCTCCCCCCGTGCCCCCCCCAACCACTCTCTCCCCCCGTGCCCCCCCCAACCACTCTCTCCCCCCGTGCCCCCCCCAACCACTCTCTCCCCCCGTGCCCCCCCCAACCACTCTCTCCCCCCGTGCCCCCCCCAACCACTCTCTCCCCCCGTGCCCCCCCCAACCACTCTCTCCCCCCGTGCCCCCCCCTCACTCTCTCCCCCCGTGCCCCCCCCAACCACTCTCTCCCCCCGTGCCCCCCCCAACCACTCTCTCCCCCCGTGCCCCCCCCAACCACTCTCTCCCCCCGTGCCCCCCCAACCACTCTCTCCCCCCGTGCCCCCCCCAACCACTCTCTCCCCCCGTGCCCCCCCCAACCACTCTCTCCCCCCGTGCCCCCCCCAACCACTCTCTCTCTCTCTCCCCCCGTGCCCCCCCCACTCTCTCCCCCCGTGCCCCACCCCAACCACTCTCTCCCCCCGTGCGCTCCCCCCAGGTGGACAGACGGGATGCCGTTCACTCAGCCGGCCCCGGCCGGTTATATTATGATCCCCTCCGCCGACCCTGGACACCATGCGGCTCTCTGGGTGAGGGTGTGTTGGCGATATCTCTCTCTCTCCCCGCCCCTGCTGCGGGCGGTACCTTGTCTGGTCGGTGTGTGCCGGTAGTTGAGGGTTTGGGTATGTGTTGAGGTGCCGGTGATCTCCGCTCTGCTCTCCCGCTCCCTGCCGCCTCGCTTCCTCCACCAAAAGGACGGCCGCTACCTCCGCCGGCACTATGTCAGGGGTCGCATCACACGGTCAGGCTCCGCGGTATCACTGCGCGGGGTGGGGGTCCAGCTGACGACCCGGACCGACCCCCCTCACTTCACACCCCCAGCACCCCTCCCCGACCCTTCACCGGTCTTTCCCCGCTCCCTTTCTCACGCTCCGTCCGGTCTCCGACCAGCAAAGCGCCAGCCCCGGCGGCCGCACTATTTCGCGGAGGGCGGACGACGGGTGGTGAAGCGGTTTGTTCCAGCACTTTCGATGCGCTGCCCCATGCGATGACGTCACCCGTCACTCAGCGGCGAGGGGCGGGGCCTGGGTTGCCGTTGGGCCGTTGGAGCGGTTGCCATGGATACGCAGACAAAATGGCGGCAGGGCTGATTGCCCCCCCCTGTCCTGACGGTGAGGCGATGGCTGCTCCACCCGGCACCGCTCACCAACATCTTAAATCAGTCTCTTCCCTTCACAACTGCGAAACACGGCCGGTCTCCAGATTATAAAAAGGATATGGAGGCTCTGGACAAGGTGCAAAAAACATTCACAAGGACCATCCCCAAATGGAGAGGCCGGACCCGTCGGGAAAGGACGGACCCGTCGGGATAGGACGGACAGGCCGGACCCGTCGGGATAGGACGGACAGGCCGGACCCGTCGGGAAAGGACGGACCCGTCGGGATAGGACGGACCCGTCGGGAAAGGACGGACCCGTCGGGATAGGACGGACCCATCGGGAAAGGACGGATGGGCCGGACCCGTCGGGAAAGGACGGACCAATCGGGAAAGGACGGATGGGCCGGACCCGTCGGGAAAGGACGGACCAATCGGGAAAGGACGGACGGGCCGGACCCGTCGGGAAAGGACGGACGGGCCGGACCCGTCGGGAAAGGACGGACGGGCCGGACCCGTCGGGAAAGGACGGACGGATCGGGATAGGACGGACGGGCCGGACCCGTCGGGAAAGGACGGACGGGCCGGACCCGTCGGGAAAGGACGGACGGATCGGGAAAGGACGGACGGGCCGGACCCGTCGGGAAAGGACGGACCAATCGGGATAGGACGGACGGGCCGGACCCGTCGGGAAAGGACGGACGGATCGGAATAGGACGGACGGGCCGGACCCGTCGGGAAAGGACAGACCCATCGGGAAAGGACGGACGGGCCGGACCCGTCGGGATAGGACGGACCAATCGGGATAGGACGGACGGGCCGGACCCGTCGGGAAAGGACGGACCAATCGGGATAGGACGGACGGGCCGGACCCGTCGGGAAAGGACGGACAGGCCGGACCCGTCGGGAAAGGACGGACCAATCGGGATAGGACGGACGGGCCGGACCCGTCGGGAAAGGACAGACCCATCGGGAAAGGACGGACGGGCCGGACCCGTCGGGATAGGACGGACGGGATGGACCCGTCGGGAAAGGACAGACCCATCGGGAAAGGACGGACGGGCCGGACCCGTCGGGATAGGACGGACGGGATGGACCCGTCGGGAAAGGACGGACGGGATGGACCCGTCGGGAAAGGACGGACGGGATGGACCCGTCGGGATAGGACGGACGGGCCGGACCCGTCGGGAAAGGACGGACGGGATGGACCCGTCGGGATAGGACGGACCAATCGGGATAGGACGGACCAATCGGGAAAGGACGGACCAATCGGGAAAGGACGGACAGGCCGGACCCGTCAGGAAAGGACGGACCAATCGGGATAGGACGGACAGGCCGGACCCGTCGGGAAAGGACGGACGGGATGGACCCGTCAGGAAAGGACGGACCAATCGGGATAGGACGGACGGGCCGGACCCGTCGGGAAAGGACGGACGGGATGGACCCGTCGGGATAGGACGGACGGGATGGACCCGTCGGGAAAGGACGGACGGGATGGACCCGTCGGGATAGGACGGACGGGATGGACCCGTCGGGATAGGACGGACGGGATGGACCCGTCGGGATAGGACGGACCCGTCGGGAAAGGACGGACGGGCCGGACCCATCGGGAAAGGACGGACGGGATGGACCCGTCGGGATAGGACGGACCCGTCGGGAAAGGACGGACCCGTCGGGAAAGGACGGACCAGTCGGGAAAGGACGGACGGGCCGGACCCGTCGGGACAGGACGGACCAGTCGGGACAGGACGGACCAGTCGGGACAGGACGGACCAGTCGGGACAGGACGGACCCGTCGGGACAGGACGGACCCGTCGGGACAGGACGGACCAGTCGGGACAGGACGGACCAGTCGGGACAGGACGGACCAGTCGGGACAGGACGGACCAGTCGGGACAGGACGGACCAGTCGGGACAGGACGGACCCGTCGGGACAGGACGGACCAGTCGGGACAGGACGGACCAGTCGGGACAGGACGGACCAGTCGGGACAGGACGGACAGGACGGACCCGTCGGGACAGGACGGACCAGTCGGGACAGGACGGACAGGACGGACCCGTCGGGACAGGACGGACCCGTCGGGACAGGACGGACCAGTCGGGACAGGACGGACCAGTCGGGACAGGACGGACCAGTCGGGACAGGACGGACCCGTCGGGACAGGACGGACCAGTCGGGACAGGACGGACAGGACGGACCCGTCGGGACAGGACGGACAGGACGGACCCGTCGGGACAGGACGGACAGGACGGACCCGTCGGGACAGGACGGACCCGTCGGGACAGGACGGACAGGACGGACCCGTCGGGACAGGACGGACAGGACGGACCCGTCGGGACAGGACGGACAGGACGGACCCGTCGGGACAGGACGGACCCGTCGGGACAGGACGGACCAGTCGGGACAGGACGGACCCGTCGGGACAGGACGGACCAGTCGGGACAGGACGGACCAGTCGGGACAGGACGGACCCGTCGGGACAGGACGGACAGGACGGACAGGACGGACAGGACGGACCCGTCGGGACAGGACGGACCCGTCGGGACAGGACGGACAGGACGGACCCGTCGGGACAGGACGGACCCGTCGGGACAGGACGGACAGGACGGACAGGACGGACAGGACGGACCCGTCGGGACAGGACGGACCCGTCGGGACAGGACGGACCCGTCGGGACAGGACGGACAGGACGGACAGGACGGACAGGACGGACCCGTCGGGACAGGACGGACCCGTCGGGACAGGACGGACCCGTCGGGACAGGACGGACCAGTCGGGACAGGACGGACCAGTCGGGACAGGACGGACCAGTCGGGACAGGACGGACCAGTCGGGACAGGACGGACCAGTCGGGACAGGACGGACCCGTCGGGACAGGACGGACCAGTCGGGACAGGACGGACAGGACGGACCCGTCGGGACAGGACGGACCCGTCGGGACAGGACGGACCCGTCGGGACAGGACGGACAGGACGGACCCGTCGGGACAGGACGGACCAGTCGGGACAGGACGGACAGGACGGACCCGTCGGGACAGGACGGACCAGTCGGGACAGGACGGACAGGACGGACCAGTCGGGACAGGACGGACAGGACGGACAGGACGGACCCGTCGGGACAGGACGGACCAGTCGGGACAGGACGGACAGGACGGACCCGTCGGGACAGGACGGACCAGTCGGGACAGGACGGACAGGACGGACCCGTCGGGACAGGACGGACCCGTCGGGACAGGACGGACCAGTCGGGACAGGACGGACCCGTCGGGACAGGACGGACCAGTCGGGACAGGACGGACAGGACGGACAGGACGGACCCGTCGGGACAGGACGGACCAGTCGGGACAGGACGGACAGGACGGACCCGTCGGGACAGGACGGACCAGTCGGGACAGGACGGACCAGTCGGGACAGGACGGACAGGACGGACCCGTCGGGACAGGACGGACCAGTCGGGACAGGACGGACCCGTCGGGACAGGACGGACAGGACGGACCCGTCGGGACAGGACGGACCAGTCGGGACAGGACGGACCCGTCGGGACAGGACGGACCAGTCGGGACAGGACGGACCAGTCGGGACAGGACGGACAGGACGGACCAGTCGGGACAGGACGGACCAGTCGGGACAGGACGGACCAGTCGGGACAGGACGGACCCGTCGGGACAGGACGGACCCGTCGGGACAGGACGGACCAGTCGGGACAGGACGGACAGGACGGACCCGTCGGGACAGGACGGACCCGTCAGGACAGGACGGACAGGACGGACCAGTCGGGACAGGACGGACAGGACGGACCCGTCGGGACAGGACGGACCAGTCGGGACAGGACGGACCCGTCGGGACAGGACGGACCCGTCGGGACAGGACGGACAGGACGGACCAGTCGGGACAGGACGGACCAGTCGGGACAGGACGGACCCGTCGGGACAGGACGGACCCGTCGGGACAGGACGGACCCGTCGGGACAGGACGGACCAGTCGGGACAGGACGGACAGGACGGACCCGTCGGGACAGGACGGACCCGTCGGGACAGGACGGACCCGTCGGGACAGGACGGACCCGTCGGGACAGGACGGACCCGTCGGGACAGGACGGACCAGTCGGGACAGGACGGACCAGTCGGGACAGGACGGACCAGTCGGGACAGGCCGGACCAGTCGGGACCCGTCGGGACAGGACGGACCCGTCGGGACAGGACGGACCAGTCGGGACAGGACGGACCAGTCGGGACAGGACGGACCAGTCGGGACAGGCCGGACCAGTCGGGACCCGTCGGGACAGGACGGACCCGTCGGGACAGGACGGACCCGTCGGGACAGGACGGACCAGTCGGGACAGGACGGACCAGTCGGGACAGGACGGACCAGTCGGGACAGGACGGACCAGTCGGGACAGGACGGACAGGACGGACCAGTCGGGACAGGACGGACAGGACGGACCCGTCGGGACAGGACGGACCAGTCGGGACAGGACGGACCAGTCGGGACAGGACGGACAGGACGGACCAGTCGGGACAGGACGGACAGGACGGACCCGTCGGGACAGGACGGACCAGTCGGGACAGGCCGGACCAGTCGGGACCCGTCGGGACAGGACGGACCCGTCGGGACAGGACGGACCAGTCGGGACAGGACGGACCAGTCGGGACAGGACGGACCCGTCGGGACAGGACGGACCAGTCGGGACAGGACGGACAGGACGGACAGGACGGACCAGTCGGGACAGGACGGACCCGTCGGGACAGGACGGACCCGTCGGGACAGGACGGACCAGTCGGGACAGGACGGACAGGACGGACCAGTCGGGACAGGACGGACATCCCGGACCCATCGGGAAGGGACGGACAGGCTGAGCAGGCCAGACAGGCTACACCCATTGGGAAAGCATGAGCAGGCTGAACAGGTCGAACAGGCCGCACCCATCGGCTTACGGTTGCATACTGGTTATGTTACTGCACTTGTAATCCACTAATAATCTGGAGTCATCAGTTCATATCCCGCCACAGCAGCTGGGGAATTTAAACTCAATTAATTAAATAAAATCTGGAATGAAAAGAAAACTAGTCTCAGTAATGGTGGCCATGAAACTACCGGATTATCGTAAAAACCCATCTGATTCACGAATGTCCTTTAGGGAAGGAAACCTGCCGCCCTTACCCGGTCTGGCCTACGTGTGACTCCAGACCCACAGCAATGTGATTGATTCTTAATCTGAAATGGCCGAGCAAGCCACTCAGTTGGACAATCTCACTACAGAAAGTCATAATAAGAATAAAACCGGACGGACCACGAGGCACCGGACACGACAAAGGCAAAACACCAAGCCCAGTCGACCCTGCAAAATTCTCCTCACTAACATCTGGGGACTTGTGCCAAAATTGGGAGAGCTGTCCCACAGAGTAGTCAAGCAACAGCCTGACATAGCCATACTCACAGAATCATACCTTTCAGCCAACGTCCTAGACTCTTCCATCACCATCCCTGGGTATGTCCTGTCCCACCGGCAGGACAGACCGACCAGAGGTGGCGGTACAGTGATATACAGTCAGGAGGGTCTGGGAGTCCTCAACATTGATTCCGGACCCCATGAAATCTCATGGCATCAGGTCAAACATGGGCAAGGAAACCTCCTGCTGATTACCACCTACCGTCCTCCCTCAGCTGATGAATCAGTCCTCCTCCATGTTGGGCACCTCTTGGAGGAAGCACTGAGGGTAGCAAGGGCACAGAATGTACTCTGGGGGACTTCTATGTCCATCACCAAGAGTGGCTCGGTAGCACGCTGTTGACCGAGCTGGCTGAGTCCTGACGGACATAGCTGCCAGACAGAGCCTGCAGCAGGTGGTGAGCGAACCAACACAAGGGAAAAACGTACTTGACCTCATCCTCACCAATCTACCTGTCTCAGATGCATCTGTCAATGACAGTATTGGTAGGAGTGACCACCGCACAGTCCTCGTGGAGACGAAGTCCTGTCTTCAGACTGAGGATACCATCCAACGTGTTGTGTGGCACTACCACTGTGCTCAGTGGGATAGATTCAGAACAGATCTAGCAGCTCAAAACTGGGCATCCATGAGGCGCTGTGGGCCATCAGCAGCAGCAGAATTGTATTCCAGCACAATCTGTAACCTCATGGCCCGGGATATTCCTCACTCTACCATTACCAACAAGCCAGCGGATCAACCCTGGTTCAATGAGGAGTGTAGAAGAGCATGCCAGGAGCAGCACCAGGCGTACCTAAAAATGAGATGCCAACCTGGTGAAGCTACAACTCAGGACTACATGCATGCTAAACAGCGGAAGCAACATGCTATAGACAGAGCTAAGCGATTCCACAACCGACGGATCAGATCAAAGCTCTGCAGTCCTGCCACATCCAGTCGTGAATGGATTGGACAATTAAACAACTAATGAGAGGAGGACGCTCTGTAAACATCTCCATCCTCAATGATGGCAGAGTTCAGCACGTGAGTGCAAAAGACAAGGCTGAAGCGTTTGCAACCATCTTCAGCCAGAAGTGCCGAGTAGATGATCCATCTCGGCCTCCTCCCGATATCCCCACCATCGCAGAAGTCAGTCTTCAGCCAATTCGATTCACTCCACGTGATATTAAGAAACGGCTGAGTGCACTCGATACAGCAAAGGCTATGGGCCCTGACAACATCCCGGCTGTAGTGCAGAAGACTTGTGCTCCAGAACTAGCTGCACTTATAGCCAAACTGTTCCAGTACAGCTACAACACTGGCATCTACCCGACAATGTGGAAAATTGCCCAGGTATGTCCTGTCCACAAAAAGCAGGACAATCCAATCCGGCTAATTACCGCCCCATCAGTCTACTCTCAATCATCAGCAAAGTGATGGAAGGTGTCGTCGACAGTGCTATCAAGCGGCACTTACTCACCAATAACCTGCTCAGTTTGGGTTCCGCCAGAACCACTCGACTCCAGACCTCATTACAGCCTTGGTCCAAACATGGACAAAAGAACTGAATTCCAGAGGTGAGGTGAGAGTGACTGCCCTTGACATCAAGGCAGCATTTGACCGAGTGTGGCACCAAGGAGCCCTAGTAAAATTGAAGTCCATGGGAAACGGGGGGAAAACTCTCCAGTGGCTGGAGTCATACCTAGCACAAAGGAAGATGGCAGTGGTTGTTGGAGGCCAATCATCTCAGCCCCAGGACATTGCTGCAGGAGTTCCTCAGGGCAGTGACCTAGGCTCAACCATCTTCAGTTGCTTAATCAATGACCTTCCCTCCATCATAAGGTCAGAAATGGGGATGTTCGCTAATGATTGCACAGTGTTCCATTCACGACCCCTCAGATAATGAAGCAGTCCGAGCCCGCATGTAGCAAGACCTGGACAACATCCAGGCTTGGGCTGATAAGTGGCAAGTAACATTTGCGCCAGACAAGTGCCAGGCAATGACCATCTCCAACAAGAGAGAATCTAACCACCTCCCCTTGACGTTAAACGGCATTACCATTGCCGAATCCCCCACCATCAACATCCTGGGGGTCACCATTGACCAGAAACTTAACTGGACCAGCCATATAAATACTGTGGCTACAAGAGTCGGTCAGAGGCTGGGTATTCTGCGGCGAGTGACTCACCTCCTGACTCCCCAAAGCCTTTCCACCATCTACAAGGCACAAGCCAGGAGTGTGATGGAATCTCTCCACTTGCCTGGATGAGTGCAGCTCCAACAACACTCAAGAAACTCGACACCATCCAGGACAAAGCAGCCCGTTTGATTGGCACCCCATCCACCACCCTAAACATTCACTCCCTTCACCACCGGCGCACCGTGGCTGCAGTGTGCACCATCCACAGGATGCACTGCAGCAACTCGCCAAGGCTTCTTCGACAGCACCTCCCAAACCCGCGACCTCTACCACCTAGAAGGACAAGAGCAGCAGGCACATGGGAACAACACCAACTGCACGTTCCCCTCCAAATCACACACCATCCCGACTTGGAAATATATCGCCGTTCCTTCATTGTCGCTGGGTCAAAATCCTGGAACTCCCTTCCTAACAGCACTGTGGGAGAACCGTCACCACACGGACTGCAGCAGTTCAAGAAGGCGGCTCACCACCACCTTCTCAAGGGCAATTAGGGATGGGCAATAAATGCCGGCCTCGCCAGCGACGCCCACATCCCGTGAACGAATAAAAAAAAAAGAAAGGCCGAACAGGCGGCGCGATCGGGACAGGCCGAACAGGCGGCGCGATCGGGACAGGCCGAACAGGCGGGGCGATCGGGAAAGGCCGAACAGGCGGCGCGATCGGGAAAGGCCGAGCAGGCGGCGCGATCGGGACAGGCCGAGCAGGCGGCGCGATCGGGACAGGCCGAACAGGCGGGGCGATCGGGAAAGGCCGAACAGGCGGCGCGATCGGGAAAGGCCGAGCAGGCGGCGCGATCGGGAAAGGCCGAGCAGGCGGCGCGATCGGGACAGGCCGAGCAGGCGGCGCGATCGGGAAAGGCCGAACAGGCGGCGCGATCGGGAAAGGCCGAGCAGGCGGCGCGATCGGGACAGGCCGAACAGGCGGCGCGATCGGGACAGGCCGAACAGGCGGCGCGATCGGGAAAGGCCGAGCAGGCGGCGCGATCGGGACAGGCCGAGCAGGCGGCGCGATCGGGAAAGGCCGAACAGGCGGCGCGATCGGGAAAGGCCGAGCAGGCGGCGCGATCGGGACAGGCCGAGCAGGCGGCGCGATCGGGACAGGCCGAGCAGGCGGCGCGATCGGGACAGGCCGAGCAGGCGGCGCGATCGGGAAAGGCCGAGCAGGCGGCGCGATCGGGAAAGGCCGAACAGGCTGGGGCTCATTTCACTGGAAAAGGGAAGATTATGGGGTGACCTGATAGAGGTCTTTAAGATTATGAAGCCGCTTGATAGGGTACTCGCAGAGAAGATGTTTCCACTTGTGGGGGGAGACCAGAACTAATTACATAGAATTACATAGAACATACAGCACAGAAACAGGCCATTTGGCCCAACTGGTCTATCCCGGTGTTTATGCTCCACTCGAGCCTCCTCCCTCCCTACTTCATCTCACCCTATCAGCATTTCCTTCTATTCCTTCCTCCCTCATGTGTTTATCGAGATTCCCCTTAAATGTATCTGTTACTCACCTCAACCACTCCTTGTTGGGAGTGAGTTCCACATTCTCACCGCTCTCTGGGTCAAAAAGTTTCTCCTGAATTCCCGATTGGATTTATTAGTGACTATTTATATTTATTACCTCTAGTTCTGGTCTGCCCCACAAGTGGAAACATCTCTACATCTACCCTATCAAACCCTTTCATTATCTTAAAGACCTCTATCAGATCACCCCTCAGTCTTCTCTTTTCTAGAGAAAAAAGCCCCAGCCTGTTCAATCTGATAGGTATAACCTCAGTTCTGGTATCATCCTAGTAAATCTTTCTTGCACCTTCTCCAGTACCTCTATATTCTTTTTATAATATGGAAACCAGAACTGTTCACAGTACCCCAAGTGTGGCCTAACCAAGGTTCCATACAAGTTTAACATAACTTCCCGGCTTTTCAATTCTATCCCTCCAGAAATGAACCCCAGTGCTTTCTTGCTTTTTCTATCCCCTCTGACCGTCATCTCCATCATCCCCTATGAACCTTCCCCCACCCCTTCCCTGACCCCCAATGACCAGTCCTCAGCAAACTCCTCGGCTTCATCCCCTTTCGCCCCTTGCCCCAATGTCAGCTATTGAAGAGGAACAGGAAGAGGCCATTCAGCCCCTCGAGCCTGTTCCGCCATACAATGAAATCATGGCTGATCTGTATCCTAACTCCATTTACCCACCTTGGCTCCATATCCGTTAATACCCTTGGCTGGCAAAAATTTATCAATCTCAGATTTAAAATGATTAATTGAGCTAGCGTCTACTGCTTTCTGTGGGAGATAGTTCTACACCTCTCCCGCCCTTTGTGTGAAGAAGTGTTTCCGAACTTCTCTCCTGAATGGCCTGGCTCTGATTTTAAGGTTTTGTCCCCTTGTCCTAGACTCCCCCACCAGTGGAAAACGTTTCTCTCTATCTACCCTATCAATTGCTTTCAAAATCCTAAACACCTCAATCAAACCACCCCTTAGCCTTCTATATTCCAGGGAATACAAGCCTGGTTTAATCCTTGGAGCCCTGGTACCAGTCTGGTAAACTGAGCACACAATCCAGGCTGACACTCCAGTGCAGTGCTGAGGGAGCGCCGCACTGTCGGAGGGTCAGTGCTGAGAGAGCGCCGCGCTGTCGGAGGGTCAGTGCTGAGGGAGCGCCGCGCTGTCGGAGGCTCAGTGCTGAGGGAGCGCCGCACTGTCGGAGGCTCAGTGCTGAGGGAGCGCCGCACTGTCGGAGGCTCAGTGCTGAGGGAGCGCCGCACTGTCGGAGGCTCAGTGCTGAGGGAGCGCCGCACTGTCGGAGGCTCAGTGCTGAGGGAGCGCCGCACTGTCGGAGGGTCAGTGCTGAGGGAGCGCCGCACTGTCGGAGGGTCAGTGCTGAGGGAGCGCCGCACTGTCGGAGGGTCAGTACTGAGGGAGCGCCGCACTGTCGGAGGGGCAGTACCGAGGGAGTGCTGTACTGTTGGAGGTGCCGTCTTTCGGATGAGACGTTAAACCGAGGCCCCCTCTACCCTCTCAGGTGGGTGTAAAAGATCCCAGGGCCACTATTTCGAAGAAGAGCAGGGGAGTTGTCCCCGGTGTCCTGGCCAAGATTTATCCCTCAAACAACATCACTGAAACAGATTATCTGTTCATTATCTTATTGTTGTTTGTGGGAACATGCTGTGTATAAATTGGCTGCCACGTTTCCTACATTACAACAATATCTACACTTCAAAGGTACCTACCTCGTTATCTGTAAAGTGCTGTGGGACGTCCTGAGGTTGTGAAAAGTGCTATAAAGATGCAAGTCTTTCTTTATCAAAACCCTTTATAATTTTGAACACCAATTAAATTTCCCCTTAACCTTCTCTGTTCTAAGGAGAACAACCCCAGCTTCTCCAGTCTCTCCACATAACTGAAGTCCCTCATCCCTGGTACCATTCTCGTAAACCTTTTCTGCACCCTCTCCAAAGCCTTCACATCCTTCCTAAAGTATGGAGCCCAGAATTGAACACAATACTCCAGTTGAGACTGAACCAGTGTTTTATAAAGGTTTAGCATAACTTCCTTGCTTTTATATTGCTTGGGCTGATAAGTGGCAAGTAACATTCGCGCCAGATAAGTGCCAGGCAATGACCATCTCCAACAAGAGAGAGTCTAACCACCTCCCCTTGACATTCAACGGCATTACCATCGCCGAATCCCCCACCATCAACATCCTGGGGGTCACCATTGACCAGAAACTTAACTGGACCAGCCATATAAATACTGTGGCTACGAGAGCAGGTCAGAGGCTGGGTATTCTGCGGCGAGTGACTCACCTCCTGACTCCCCAAAGCCTTTCCACCATCTACAAGGCACAAGTCAGGAGTGTGATGGAATACTCTCCACTTGCCTGGATGAGTGCAGCTCCAACAACACTCAAGAAGCTCGACACCATCCAAGATAAAGCAGCCCGCTTGATTGGCACCCCATCCACCACCCTAAACATTCACTCCCTTCACCACCGGCGCACTGTGGCTGAAGTGTGTACCATCCACAGGATGCACTGCAGCAACTCGCCAAGGCTTCTTCGACAGCACCTCCCAAACCCGCGACCTCTACCACCTAGAAGGACAAGGGCAGCAGGCGCATGGGAACAACACCACCTGCACGTTCCCCTCCAAGTCACACACCATCCCGACTTGGAAATATATCGCCGTTCCTTCATTGTCGCTGGGTCAAAATCCTGGAACTCCCTTCCTAACAGCACTGTGGGAGAACCGTCACCACACGGACTGCAGCGGTTCAAGAAGGCGGCTCACCACCACCTTCTCAAGGGCAATTAGGGATGGGCAATAAATGCCGGCCTCGCCAGCGACGCCCACATCCCGTGAACAAATAAAAAAAAATTAAAAAATACTCTCTGCCTCTATTAATAAAGCCCAGGATCCCATATGCTTTTTTGATTTCCCATATGCTGGATTGGTCTTGCATAGAGCCGGCACGAACTCGATGCGCCAAATGGCCTCCTTCTGTGATGCAGCCTTTCTATGATTCTATGATTAACCGCTTTCTCAACTTGTCCTGCCACCTCTAAAGATTTGTGTACATCCTCCCCCAGGCCTCTCTGTTCCTGCAGCCCCTTTCAAATTGCACCATTTAGTTTATATCGCCTCTCCTCATTCTTCCGACCAAAATGCGTCACTTCACACTACACTGAGACTGCCGGTTCCCCCGAGACAGCCGGCTACACGAGTCCGCCAGGTCCACCGAGACCGCCGGCTACACGAGACCACCGGGTCTACACGAGTCCGCCGGGTCCACCGAGACCGCCGGCTGCACGAGACCACCGGGTCTACCGAGTCCGCCGGGTCCCCCGAGTCCGCCGGGTCCACCGAGTCCGCCGGGTCCACCGAGTCCGCCGGGTCCACCGAGACCGCCGGCTGCACGAGACCACCGGGTCTACCGAGTCTGCCGGGTCCCCCGAGACCGCCGGGTCCCCCGAGTCCGCCGGGTCCACCGAGACCGCTGGCTGCACGAGACCACCGGGTCTACCGAGTCCACCGGGAACGCCGAGTCCGCCGGGAACGCCGAGTCCGCCGGGAACACCGAGTCCGCCGGGAACACCGAGACCGCCGGGTCCACCGAGACCGCCGGCTGCACGAGTCCGCCGGGTCCACCAAGACCGCCGGGTCCGCCGGGAACACCGAGACCGCCGGGTCCACCGAGTCCGCCGGGAACACCGAGACCGCCGGGTCCACCGAGTCCGCCGGGAACACCGAGTCCGCCGGGTCCACCGAGTCCGCCGGGAACACCGAGTCCGCCGGGAACACCGGGTCCGCCGGGAACACCGAGACCGCCGGGTCCACCGAGTCCGCCGGGAACACCGAGTCCGCCGGGAACACCGAGACCGCCGGCTACACGAGACCGCCGGGTCCACCAAGTCCGCTGGGTCCACGGAGACCGCCGGCTGCAAGAGACCGTCGGGTCCACCGAGACAGCCGAGTCTGCCGGGTCTCCCGAGACCGCCGGGTCTACCGAGTCCGCCGGCTACACAAGACTACCGGGTCCACCGAGACCGCCGGGTCCACCGAGACCGCCGGGTCCACCGAGACCACCGGCTGCACGAGACCACCGGGTCCACCGAGACCGCCGGGTCCACCGAGACCACCGGCTACACGAGACCACCGGGTCCACCGAGACCGCCGGGTCCACCGAGACCACCGGCTGCACGAGACCACCGGGTCCACCGAGACCGCCGGGTCCACCGAGACCACCGGCTACACGAGACCACCGGGTCCACCGAGACCGCCGGGTCTACCGAGACCACCGGCTACACGAGACCACCGGGTCCACCGAGACCGCCGGGTCCACCGAGACCGCCGGGTCCACCGAGACCACCGGCTGCACGAGACCACCGGCTGCACGAGACCACCGGGTCTACCGAGTCCGCCGAGACCACCGGGTCCACCGAGACCGCCGGCTGCATGAGACCACCGGGTCCACCGAGACCGCCGGGTCCACCGAGACCGCCGGGTCCACCGAGACCGCCGGGTCCACCGAGACCGCCGGCTGCATGAGACCACCGGGTCCACCGAGACCGCCGGGTCCACCGAGTCCGCCGGGTCCACCGAGACCGCCGGGTCCACCGAGACCGCCGGCTGCATGAGACCACTGGGTCCACCGAGACCGCCGGGTCCACCGAGTCCGCCGGGTCCACCGAGACCACCGGCTGCACGAGACCACCGGGTCCACCGAGACCACCGGCTGCACGAGTCCGCTGGGTTCACCGAGTCCGTTGGGTCCACTGAGACCGCCGGGTCCACCGAGACCACCGGGTCCACCGAGACCGCCGGGTCCACCGAGACCGCCGGGTCCACCGAGTCCGCCGAGACCGCCGGGTCCACCGAGACCGCCGGGTCCACCGAGACCGCCGGGTCCACCGAGACCACCGGCCACACCGAACGGTTTCTAGCATTGACAACACATTGGTAATCACGGTTCCTAACCCTAACCACTACCCCAACCTTAACTATAACTCTAACCCCTAATTCCAAACCCAAAATGACACGGTATCAATAGTATGGTGCAGGGCAGGCTGTGGCGTCAGTCGTCATCACAATGAAGACAAAACTAGCACCAGACATTTCCTGGAACACAGTGTGTAGTCCTCGGGAATCCTCGGGCTTGAAACCAACATGCACCAGACTCCTCCACAAAGGAAAAAGAGGGTGAGACTCTGGATTGCAAATCTAGAAACCCCGTCACTAAAGGGCTTAAATCAGTCATAATGCAGGAGAACGCAGACCTGGACCCAGAACCTAAACCGAAACCCCAACCCCAACTCCTAAAGACTGCAGAGATAGTGGCTGCATTGGTTGTGATCTTCCAAAATTCCCTAGATTCTGGAACGGTCCCAGTGGATTGGAAGGTAGCAAACGTTACCATGCTATTCAAGGAAGGAGGGAGAGAGAAAACAGGAAACTACAGGCCAGTTAGCCTGATATCATCGGGAAAATGCTGGAATCCATTATTAAAGAAGTAACAGGGCACTTAGAAAATTATAATATGATTAGGCAGTGTCAACATTGTTTTATGAAAGGGAAATCATGTTTGACAAATTTATTAGAGTTTTTGAGGATGTAACTAGCAGGGTAGATAAAGGGGAACCAGTGGAACTCCCTTCCGAACAGCACTGTGGGAGAACCGTCACCACACGGACTGCAGCGGTTCAAGAAGGCGGCTCACCACCACCTTCTCAAGGGCAATTAGGGATGGGCAATAAATGCTGGCCTCGCCAGCGATGCCCACATCCCGTGAACGAATTTAAAAAAAATATTTGGATTTTCAAAAGGCATTCGATAAAATGCCACACAAAAGGTTGTTACACAAGATAAGTGCTCATGGGGTTGGGGGTAACATATCAGCTTGGGTAGAGGATTGGTAACTAGTGGGGTGCTGCAAGGATCGGTGCTGGGGCCTCAGCTATTTACAATCTATATTAATGACTTAGATGAAGGGACCAAGTGTAATGTATCCAAGTTTGCTGACGGTACAAAGCTAGGTGGGAAAGTAAGCTGTGAGGAGGACACAAAGAGTCTGCAAAGGGATATAGACAGGTTAAGTGAGTGGGCGAGAAGGTGGCAGATGGAGTATAATGTGGGGGAAATGTGAGGTTATTTACTTTGGTAGGAAAAATAGAAAAACAGAATATTTTTTAAATGGTGAGAAACTATTAAATATTGGTGTTCAGAGAGACTTGGGTGTCCTCGTACAAGAAATACAAAAAGTTAGTGCAGCAGGCAATTAGGAAAGCAATGGCATGTTGGCCTTTATTGAAAGGGGGTTGGAGTACAAGAGTAAGGAAGTCTTACTACAATTGTACAGGGCTTTAGTGAGACCTCACCTGGAGTACTGTGTACAGTTTTGGTCTCCTGCCTTGGATATACCTGCCTTGGAGACTGTGCAACAGAGGTTCACTAGATTGATTCTTGGGATGAGAGGGTTGTCCTATGAGGAGAGATTGAGTAGAATGGGCCGATACTCTGGAGTTTAGAAGAATGAGAGGTGATCTCATTGAAACATATAAGATTCTGAAGGGGCTTGACAGGGTAGATGCTGAGAGATTGTTTCCCCTGGCTGGAGAGTCTAGAACGAGGGGGCATAGTCGCAGGATAAGGGGTCGGCCATTCGAAACTGAGATGAGGAATTTCTTCACTCAGAGGGTTGTGAATCTTCAGAATTCTCTACCCCAGAGGGCTAGAGCCGTTGAATATATTCAAGATTTTTGGACTCTTCGGAATCAAGGGATATGGGGATCGGGCTGGAAAGTGGAGTTGAGGTCGAAGATCGGCCATGATCTGATTGAATGGCGGAGCAGGCTCAAGGGGCTGTATGGCCAACTCCTGCTCCTATTTCTTATGTTCTTATTATCTTCTTAAAACCAACAACGGGTTTTCAAACAAGATAGAGAGGGGGATAAAAAAGGAGGGGGGTCGCAATATTGGTTAAAGAAACAATTACGGCTCTGAGGAGGGATAATATGTTAGAAGGATCATCAAATGAGGCCATATGGGTTGAGCAAGTTTGGTCCCAAGGGAGCACTTACCTGCAATCAGCGTTCCTTTCAAGGCCCTTCACATGGAATGAATGCAATTCGCACTTTCCACCACCACCAGGGGGAGCTCAATCTCTTAAAGAGAGGATGTTTCTTCGAAATCTCTTAAAGGTAGCTGCTACCTGTTATTTGCTGAAAATAACAGTCAACTGTCTGTACGGAGTCTGAACAGAGATCAGACATCGCACACATAAAACACAGATGCAGGGCCCATCCCTATCTTTACACACTGATAAGTTATGTTAAAACATTGAATAAAGGTTGCGCACTACTAAATCCCACATCCTCCAAGCTGCACGCCAGACCTCACCAATCTGCCGATCTGAGTTTGTACCAGGCCTGCGAGAGTCTGTGCACCAAGGTTCTCTGCTGATGCACGAGAAATCTTGGTGCAAGAGGTGGACAGAAGGAGGGACATCCTATATCCACAGGGGGGACAAGAGGCCCTCCAGACATATACTCAAAAGGCAGTGGGAGGCAGCGGGGGACAAAGCCAATGCCAGGGGTGCAGCATCATGAACAAGGATACAGTGCAGGAAGAAGTTCAATGCTTTGACATGAGTGGTCAAAGTGAGTGAGGTCAACTGTCAAGTGGTGCCTCCTACCAACTGCTCCACACACTACACCCCCATCACCCACATACCAATAAACTCTTTCCATCAGTACTCAACTCTTCCAATCAGATGCTTCCTCTCACCCTTACACATTGCCACTGTTTCAAGCCGCCCACCCACAACCCACACTGGCAGCTATTCAACCATGACAGGCACATCACCCAGACACACGCCTCGCTTTCTTGCAGGAGAAGTTGGCGCATATTAAGAGGCAGCAAGTGGCCCTGGCATCTAGCCCCTTGAGCCTGTTGCACCATTCAGTGAGATCATGGTGGACCTGTGACCTAACTTCATATACCCGTCTTAGCCCCATATCCCTTAATACCCTTGGTTCATAGAAATCTATCAATCTCCGACTTAACGTTCACAAGTGAGCTGGCATCAACTGCCGTTTGCAGAACAGCGTTCCAAATGTCTCCCACCCTTTGCGTGTAGAAGCATTTCCTAACTTCACTCCTGCACGTCCTAGCTCTAAATGTTAGGCTATGTCCCCACGTCCTAGTATTGACGTCTAGGAGACCTCCAAAAATGGTTACAAATGTCTCGGTAGCCAGAAGCAATAATCCAGCCACTAACCTGTAAATCCTGCACGGTCCCTTTAAATAGCGCCAGTGGGTGGGTTCTCCAGGCACTGTAAGACATGTTCAGATGGTCGGGGTTAAGACTGTGCGTTGAGTTGAGTGTTAAGTCCCAAAATGGTGTCTATCACTTTAAATCAGCGTTGCACACTGATTGAAGCCATTTTCTCCGAACTTTACATGATTCCAGCGTTCGTTTTCTGCGCCTGCGCTAACTCCTATACCAAGATGGCGTCTGGTGCACGTCACGCAGGAAACATGCATGTGCATCCAAGACACCATCTTGGATGTCGGAGAGGCCGTGTAGCGCCGAAACAACGGGCACTACACGGTCCAATTTAGCGCCCAAGATGTTTAGCATCTTTGAAAATAGATGAATCGCCAGGCCCGGATGAAATGTATCCCAGGCTGCTAAGAGAAGCAAGGGAGGAAATAGCGGAGGTTCTGACCATCATTTTCCAATCCTCCCTGGCGACAGACGTGGTGCCGGAGGATTGGAGGACTGCTAACGTTGTACCATTGTTTAAAAAGGGAGAAAGAGATAGATCGAATAATTACAGGCCAGTCAGTCTAACCTCGGTGGTGGGCAACTTATTGGAATCAATTCTAAGGGACAGCACATATCATCATTTAGAAAGACACGGGTTAATCAAGGACAGTCAGCATGGATTTGTTAAGGGAAGGTCGTGTCTGACTAACTTGATTCAATTTTTTGAGCAGGTAACAAGGAGGGTCGATGAGGGTAACGCGTTTGATGTAGTCTACGTGGATTTTAGCAAGGCTTTTGACAAGGTCCCACATGGCAGATTGGTCAAAAAAGTAAAAGCCCATGGGATCCAAGGGAAAGTGGCAAATTGGATCCAAAATTGGCTCAGTGGCAGGAAGCAAAGGGTAATGGTCGACAGGTGTTTTTGCGACTGGAAGGCTGTTTCCAGTGGGATTCTGCAGGGCTCAGTACTCGGTCCTTTGCTTTTTGATTTGGACTTGAGTGTGGGGGGGCTTGATCATGAAGTTTGCAGATGATACAAAAATTGGCCATGTGGTTGATAGTGAGGAGGAAAGCTGTAGACTGCAGGAAGATATCAATGGACTGGTCGGGTGGGCAGAAAAGTGGCAAATGGAATTCAATCCAGAGAAGTGTGAGGTAATGCATTTGGGGAGGGCAAATAAGGCAAGGGAATACACAATAAATGGGAGGATACTGAGAGGTGTAGAGGAAGTGAGGGACCTTGGAGAGCATGTCCACAGATCCCTGAAGGTGGAAGGACAGGTGGATAAGGTGGTTAAAAAGGCAAATGGGATACTTTTCTTTATTAGCCGAGACATAGAATATAAGAGCGGGGATGTTATGCTCGAACTGTATAAAACATTGGTGAGGCCACAGCTCGAGTACTGTGTACAGTTCAGATCACCACATTACAGGAAGGATGTGATTGCACTAGAGAGGGTACAGAGGAGATTTATGAGGATGTTGCCAGGACTGGAGAATTTTAGCTATGAGAAAAGATTGGATAGGCTGGGGTTGTTTTCTTTGGAATGAAGGAGGCTGAGGGGAGATTTAATTGAGGTTTATAACATTATGACAGGACTAGATAGAGTGGACAGGGACGACCTATTTCCCTTAGCAGAGGGGTCAGTGACCAGGGGGCATAGATTTAAAGTAATTGGTAGAAGGATTAGATGGGAACTGAGCTCTTTTCACCCAGAGGGTGTTGGGGGTCTGGAACTCACTGTCTGAAAGGGTGGTAGAGGCAGAAACCCTCAACTCATTTAAAAAGTACTTGGATGAGCACCTGAAGTGCCATAACCTACAGGGCTACGGACCAAGTGCTGGAAAGTGGGATTAAGTTGGGTAGTTTTTAGGCTGACACAGACACGATGGGCCGAATGGCCTTCTTCTGTGCCGTAACTTTCTATCATTCTATGATTCTATGAACCCACAGGACCCAGACCCTAAACCGAAACCTTAACCCTAAAATACGCCCCAACCCACAAAACCCCACCCCAATCACCCCGAACCCTGACTCTGAACCAGACTTACCGACTTTCCCTGATCCAGAATATGCCCACACCCCCAAATCCTAATGCTAAAACCAACTCGCAGGACCCAAACCCGAAACCCTAACCCTAAAATACTCTCCCAACCCTAAAAAAAGAACCCTGAATCCTAATCCTGATCTGAACTACTTGGACCCAGACTTGGAACTCTGCTCCCCATATCCTAACTCACACCAAGTCCCGTTCACCCATCACCCCCTGTGCTCGCTGACCTACATTGGCTCCCGGTCCGGGAACACCTCGATTTTAAAATTCTCATCTTTGTTTTCAAATCCCTCAGTGACCTCCCCCCTCCCTATCTCTGTAACCCCCTCCAGCCCTACAACCCTCTGAGATCTCTGCGCTCCTCCAATTCTGGCCTCTTGCGCATCCCCGATTTTAATCGCTCCACCATTGGCGGCCGTGCCTTCAGCTGCCGAGGCCCTAAGCTCTGGAATTCCCTCCCTAAACCTCTCCGCCTCTCCTCCTTTAAGATGCTTCTTAAAACCTCCCTCTTTGACCAAGCTTTTGGTCACCTGTCCTGATATCTCCTTATGTGGCTCAGTGTCAGAGTTTGTCTGTTAACGCTCCAACGACACTCAAGAAGCTCGACACCATCCAGGACAAAGCAGCCCGCTTGATTGGCACCCCATCCACCACCCGAAACATTCACTCCCTTCACCACCGGCGCACAGTGGCTGCAGTGTGTACCATCTATATGATACACAAGGGAGAACCGTCCTCCTGCCCGCACTCTGATCCTAACACCAGGGAGTGACACACTTTATATTACCACAGTCCTACAAGAAATAAATGCCAAGAAAACCCAGAGGAACATATCTCAAATCCGAACCCTAACATAGGCCCAACTGGTCCATGCCGGTGTTTATGCTCCACACAAGCCTCTCCCTGTGGATCATAAACACCGGCATGGATTTGTTGGGCCAAATGGCCTGTTTCTGTGTTGTACGTTCTATGTAACATGGACATACATAGTTGGTTAGATACACAGGTAATTTCAATGTTAACAGTAAGAAACAATCGATCGTAAAATACTAAAATAAAAGAACGTTTTAAATAAAATTAAAGATGAACAGTTTTGTGGGATGCACGAGTAAACTCCATTCAATCCCTGCCCCATCTCCTGGCCCACTATATTACAACATTAAGGAGCCACAGTTTTTGTTTATTCGTTCACGGGATGTGGGCGTCGCTGGCGAGGCCGGCATTTACCGCCCATCCCTAATTGCCCTCGAGAAGGTGGTGGTGAGCCGCCTTCTTGAACCGCTGCAGTCCGTGTGGTGAAGGTTCTCCCACAGTGCTGTTAGGAAGGCAGTTCCAGGATTTTGACCCAGCGACAATGAAGGAACGGCAATATATTTCCAAGTCGGGATGGTGTGTGACTTGGAGGGGAACGTGCAGGTGGTGTTATTCCCATGCGCCTGCTGCTCTTGTCCTTCTAGGTGGTAGAGGTCGCGGGTTTGGGAGGTGCTGTCGAAGAAGCCTTGGCGAGTTGCTGCAGTGCATCCTGTGGATGGTGCACACTGCAGCCACAGTGCGCCGGTGGTGAAGGGAATGAATGTTTAGGGTGGTGGATGGGGTGCCAATCAAGCGGGCTGCTTTATCTTGGATGGTGTCGAGCTTCTTGAGTGTTGTTGGAGCTGCACTCATCCAGGCAAGTGGAGAGTATTCCATCACACTCCTGACTTGTGCCTTGTAGATGGTGGAAAGGCTTTGGGGAGTCAGGAGGTGAGTCACTCGCCACAGAATACCCAGCCTCTGACCTGCTCTCGTAGCCACAGTATTTCTGTGGCTGGTCCAGTTAAGTTTCTGGTCAATGGTGACCCCCAGGATGTTGATGGTGGGGGATTCGGCGATGGTAATGCCGTTGAATGTCAAGGGGAGGTGGTTAGACTCTCTCTTGTTGGAGATGGTCATTGCCTGGCACTTATCTGGCGCGAATGTTACTTGCCACTTATGAGCCCAAGCCTGGATGTTGTCCAGGTCTTGCTGCATGCGGGCTCGGACTGCTTCATTATCATTATCAGTAGCATCTGCATTGAGTAATCTGAGACACGTCTTCACATCAACAGCCCCATTCAAAGAGTCCGACACACCCAGCTCGAGAAATCACAGTAAACAGTAATCATAGAATCATACAATCTTACAGCACAGAAGGAGGCCATTCGGCCCATCATGCTGTTCCAGCTCTTTGAAAGAGCTGCCCAATTTAGTCCCACACCCCAGCATTTTCCCCCAAACCCTGCAAGTGTCCACTTGCCTTTTGAAAGTTCCGAAGGAATCTGCACCCACCACCCTTTCAGATTTTAACAAACCTCTGTGTGAATAAGTTTCTCTGCATTTCCCCTCTAGACCATTTGCCAATTATTTTAAATCTATGACCTCTGGTTACCGGCCCACTTGCCAAATCTGATTCTGCCACCCATTTCGGGCATGGCTGGTGATGCTCCCTGTGGTTGAATGTCCTGCAGATTTACTGTCTGAGTCAAGTGGGGAAACAATGGCCATTTTGGGTGGTCCTTGGGGGGATGGTGTGAAGGGCAGGTGTGCATGGACCTGTTCCCCAGGAAGTTGGGGGTGAGGGGCAGGTGTGTAAGGACTGGTTCCCCAGGAAGGTGGGGGTGAGGGGCAGGTGTGTAAGGACTGGTTCCCCAGGAAGATGGGGGTGAGGGGCAGGTGTGTATTGACCTGTTCCCCAGGAAGGTGGGGGTGAGGGGCAGGTGTGTATGGACCTGTTCCCCAGGAAGGTGGGGGTGAGGGGCAGGTGTGTATGGACCTGTTCCCCAGGAAGGTGGGGGTGAGGGACAGATGTGTATGGACTGGTTCCCCAGGAAGGTGGGGGTGAGGGGCAGGTGTGTATGGACCTGTTCCCCAGGAAGGTGGGGGTGAGGGGCAGGTGTGTATGGACCTGTTCCCCAGGAAGGTGGGGGTGAGGGACAGATGTGTATGGACTGGTTCCCCAGGAAGGTGGGGGTGAGGGGCAGGTGTGTATGGACCTGTTCCCCAGGAAGTTGGGGGTGAGGGGCAGGTGTGTAAGGACTGGTTCCCCAGGAAGGTGGGGGTGAGGGGCAGGTGTGTAAGGACTGGTTCCCCAGGAAGATGGGGGTGAGGGGCAGGTGTGTATTGACCTGTTCCCCAGGAAGGTGGGGGTGAGGGGCAGGTGTGTATGGACCTGTTCCCCAGGAAGGTGGGGGTGAGGGACAGATGTGTATGGACTGGTTCCCCAGGAAGGTGGGGGTGAGGGGCAGGTGTGTATGGACCTGTTCCCCAGGAAGGTGGGGGTGAGGGGCAGGTGTGTATGGACCTGTTCCCCAGGAAGGTGGGGGTGAGGGACAGCTGTGTATGGACCTGTTCCCCAGGAAGGTGGGGGTGAGGGGCAGGTGTGTATGGACCTGTTCCCCAGGAAGGTGGGGGTGAGGGGCAGGTGTGTATGGACCTGTTCCCCAGGAAGGTGGGGGTGAGGGGCAGGTGTGTATGGACATGTTCCCCAGGAAGGTGGGGGTAAGGGACAGGTGTGGTAGTTTTATTCGTTCATGGGAGGTGGGTGTCGCTGGCGAGGCCGGCATTTATTGCCCATCCCTAATTGCCCTTGAGAAGGTGGTGGTGAGCCGCCTTCTTGAACCGCTGCAGTCCGTGTGGTGACGGTTCTCCCACAGTGCTGTTAGGAAGGGAGTTCCAGGATTTTGACCCAGCGACGATGAAGGAACGGCGATATATATCCAAGTCGGGATGGTGTGTGACTTGGAGGGGAACGTGCAGGTGGTGTTGTTCCCATGTGCCTGCTGCTCTTGTCCTTCTAGGTGGTAGAGGTCGCGGGTTTGGGAGGTGCTGTCGAAGAAGCCTTGGCGAGTTGCTGCAGTGCATCCTGTGGATGGTACACACTGCAGCCACTGTGCGCCGGTGGTGAAGGGAGTGAATGTTTAGGGTGGTGGATGGGGTGCCAATCAAGCGGGCTGTTTTGTCCTGGATGGTGTCGAGCTGCTTGAGTGTTGTTGGAGCTGCACTCATCCAAGCAAGTGGAGAGTATTCCATCACACTCCTGACTTGTGCCTTGTAGATGGTGGAAAGGCTTTGGGGAGTCAGGAGGTGAGTCACTCACCGCAGAATACCCAGCCTCTGACCTGCTCTTGTTCCACAGTATTTATATGGCTGGTCCAGTTAAGTTTCTGGTCAATGGTGACCCCCAGGATGTTGATGGTGGGGGATTCGGCAATGGTAATGCTGTTGAATGTCAAGGGGAGGTGGTTAGATTCTCTGTTTGGAGATGGTCATTGCCTGGCACTTGTTTGGCGCGAATGTTACTTGCCACATATCAGCCCAAGCCTGGATGTTGTCCAGGTCTTGCTGCATGTGGGCACGGACTGTTTCATTATTTGAGGGGTTGCGAATGGAACTGAACACTGTGCAATCATCAGCGAACATCCCGATTTCTGACCTTATGATGGAGGGAAGGTCATTGATGAAGCAGCTGAAGATGGTTGGGCCTCGGACACTGCCCTGCGGAACTCCTGCAGCAATGTCCTGGGGCTGAGATGATTGGCCTCCAATAACCACTACCATCTTCCTTTGTGCTAGGTATGACTCCAGCCACTGGAGAGTTTTCCCCCTGATTCCCATTGACTTCAATTTTACTCGGGCTCCTTGGTGCCACACTCGGTCAAATGCTGCCTTGATGTCAAGGGCAGTCACTCTCACCTCACCTCTGGAATTCAGCTCTTTAGTCCATGTTTGGACCAAGGCTGTAATGAGGTCTGGAGCCGAGTGGTCCTGGCGGAACCCAAACTGAGCATCGGTGAGCAGGTTATTGGTGAGTAAGTGCCGCTTGATAGCACTGTCGATGACACCTTCCATCACTTTGCTGATGATTGAGAGTAGACTGATGGGGCGGTAATTGGCCGGATTGGATTTGTCCTGCTTTTTGTGGACAGGACATACCTGGGCAATTTTCCACATTGTCAGGTAGATGCCAGTGTTGTAACTGTACTGGAACAGTTTGGCTAGAGGCGCAGCTAGTCCTGGAGCACAAGTCTTCAGCACTACAGCCGGGATGTTGTCGGGGCCCATAGCCTTTGCTGTATCCAGTGCACTCAGCCGTTTCTTGATATCACATGGAGTGAATCGAATTGGCTGAAGACTGGCTTCTGTGATGGATCATCCACTCGGTATTTCTGGCTGAAGATGGTTGCAAACGCTTTAGCCTTGTCTTTTGCAATCATGTGCTGGACTCTGCCATCATTGAGGATGGGGATGTTCACGGAGCCTCCTTCTCCCGTTAGTTGTTTAATTGTCCACCACCATTCACAACTGGATGTGACAGGACTGCAGAGCTTTGATCTGATCCGTTGGTTGTGGAATTGCTTCGCTCTGTCTGTCGCATGTTGCTTCCGCTGTTTAGCAGGCGTGTAGTCCTGAGTTGTAGCTTCACCAGGTTGGCACCTCATTTTTAGGTACGCCTGGTGCTGCCCCTGTCATGCTCTTCTACACTCCTCATTGATCCAAGGTTGATCCCCTGGCTTGTTGGTAATGGTAAAGTGAGGAATATAGAGTCATAGAGTTATACAGCACGGATAGAGGCCCTTCGGCCCATCGTGTCCGCGCCGGCCATCAAGCCCAGTCTAATCTAATCCCATATTCCAGCATTTGGTCCGTAGCCTTGTATGCTATGGCATTTCAAGTGCTCATCCAAATGCTTCTTGAATGTTGTGAGGGTTCCTGCCTCCACAACCCTCTCAGGCAGTGAGTTCCAGACTCCAACCACCCTCTGGGTGAAAAAGTTCTTTCTCAAATCCCCTCTAAACCTCCCGCCTTTTACCTTGAATCTATGTCCCCTTGTTATAGAACCCTCAACGAAGGGAAAAATCTCCTTAGTATCCATCCTATCTATGCCCCTCATAATTTTGTACACCTCAATCATGTCCCCCCTCAGCCTCCTCTGCTCCAAGGAAAACAAACCCAATCTTCCAAGTCTCTCTTCATAGCTGAAGCGCTCCAGCCCTGGTAACATCCTGGTGAATCTCCTCTGCACCCTCTCCAAAGCGATCACATCCTTCCTGTAGTGCGGCGACCAGAACTGCACACAGTACTCCAGCTGTGGCCTAACCAGTGTTTTATACAGCTCCATCATAACCTCCTTGCTCTTATATTCTATGCCTCGGCTAATAAAGATGTGGAGATGCCGGTGATGGACTGGGGTTGACAATTGTAAACAATTTTACAACACCAAGTTATAGTCCAGCAATTTTATTTTAAATTCACAAGCTTTCGGAGATTTCCTCCTTCCTCAGGTAAATGTTCAGGATCTCCTTGAAGCCTACGCATTTATACATATAGAACAATACATGGTGTTTACAGACTGCCCCTGCAACTGCCCGTTGCCAAGGCAATCACCGTGTTCAGACAGAGAGGTGTCACCTGCAGAACCCCCGAATACACATTCAACAAAAAAACAAACAGGGAAAAAAAAACAGGGAAAAAAAACAGAGAAAAAAAACAGAGAGAGGCAGAAACATCCGGAAGGCAGAGAGAGCCAGCAAATGACCCATTATATTAAAAACAGATAACATTTGTTCGCTGGTGGGGTAACGTGTTTTTTTTCTCTGTTTTTTTTCCCTGTTTGTTTTTTTGTTGAATGTGTATTCGGGGGTTCTGCAGGTGACACCTCTCTGTCTGAACACGGTGATTGCCTTGGCAACGGGCAGTTGCAGGGGCAGTCTGTAAACACCATGTATTGTTCTATATGTATAAATGCGTAGGCTTCAAGGAGCTCTTGAAACATTTGCCTGAGGAAGGAGGAAATCTCCGAAAGCTTGTGAATTTAAATTAAAATTGCTGGACTATAACTTGGTGTTGTAAAATTGTTTACAATCGGCTAATAAAGGCAAGTATCCCATATGCCTTCTTTACCTCCTTATCTACCTGTTCCGCCGCCTTCAGGGATCTGTGAACTTGCACACCAAGATCCCTCTGACCCTCTGTCTTGCCTAGGGTCTTCCCATTCATTGTGTATTCCCTTGCCTTGTTAGTCCCTCCAAAGTGCATCACCTCGCACTTTTCCGGGTTAAATTCCATTTGCCACTGTTCCGCCCATCTGACCAACCCATCTATATCGTCTTGCAGACTGAGGCTATCCTCCTCGCTATTTACCACCCTACCAATCTTTGTATCATCAGCGAACTTACTGATCATACCTTTTACATTCATATCCAAGTCGTTAATGTAGACCACAAACAGCAAGGGCCCCTGTGGTACCCCACTGGCCACAGGCTTCCAGTCACAAAAACAACCTTCGACCATCACCCTCTGCCTTCTGCCACTAAGCCAGTTTTGTATCCAAAATGCCAAGGCACCCTGGACTCCATGGGCTCGTACCTTCTTGACCAGTCTCCTGTGCGGGACTTTATCGAAGGCCTTACTGAAATCCATGTATACCACATCCACTGCGTTACCCTCATCCACACGCCTAGTCACCCCCTCAAAAAATTCAATCAAATTAGTCAGACATGATCTTCCCTTGACAAAGCCATGTTGACTATCCCTGATTAATCCTTGCTTCTCCAAGTGGAGACTAATTTTGTCCTTCAGAATTTTTTCCAATAATTTTCCTACCACTGATGTTAGGCTCACTGGCCTGTAGTTCCCCGGTTTTTCCCTACTCCCCTTCTTGAATAATGGTACTACATTAGCGGTTCTCCAGTCCTCTGGCACATCCCCTGTGGCCAGAGAGGTTCTGAATATATGTGTTAGAGCCCCCGCAATCTCCTCCTTTGCCTCACACAGTAGCCTGGGATACATTTCGTCCGGGCCTGGGGATTTATCCATTTTTAGGCCTGCTAAAACCGCCAATACCTCCTCCCGCTCGATGTTAATATGTTCGAGTATATCACAGTCCCCCTGCCGTATTTCTATGTCTACATCGTCCTTCTCCATAGTGAAAACAGATGCAAAAAATTCATTTAGAACCCCTCCTACATCTTCCGGCTCCACACACAGATTGCCATTTTTGTCCCCAATGGGCCCTATTTTTTCCCTAGTTATCCTCTTACCCTTAATATACTTATAAAACACCTTAGGATTTTCCTTTATTTTGCTCGCCAGTGTTATTTCATGGCCTCTCCTTGATCTCCTAATTTCCTTTTTAAGTATCCCCCTGCACTTTTTGTACTCCTCTAGGGCTTCCTCCGTCCTTAGCCTTTTGTATCTGCCAAAAGCCCTCCTTGTTTTCCTAATCCATTCTCGTATATCCCCTGACATCCAAGGTTCCCTGGAGTTCTTGGAACCACCCTTGACCTTTACGGGAACATGTTGCCATTGTATGGTCTCAATCTCCCTTCTGAAAGACTCCCATTGCTCCGATGCGGATTTTCCTACAAGCAGCTGATCCCAGTCCATTTTGGCCAGATCCTGCCTTATCCTATTAAAATCGGCCTTCCCCCAATTTAGAACCTTTATTTCCGGCCCCTCCCTGTCCTTTTCCATGACCACCTTAAATCTCACTGAATTATGGTCACTGTCACCAAAGTGCTCACCTACTAGCACTTCTTCCACTTGGCCAGACTCATTCCCTAGAATTAGGTCCAGTACCGCCCCCTCTCTTGTAGGACTTTCTACATGCTGGCTCAAAAAGCTCTCCTGGATGCACGTTAAGAATTTTGTACCCTCTAAGCCTTTTACACTCTGAGTATCCCAGTTAATATTGGGGAAGTTGAAATCCCCCACTATTATTACCCTATTATTTGCACAATTTTCTGAGATTTGCCTACATATCTGTTCCTCTATCTCCCCCTGACTGTTTGGGGGCCTATAGTACACTCCCATCAAAGTGCTTGCCCCCTTTTTGTTTTTAAGCTCCACCCATATGGCCTCATTTGAGGAACCTGCTAATATATCATCCCTCCTTATGGCAGTAATTGATTCTTTAATTAATATTGCGACCCCCCCTCCTCTTATACCTCCCCCTCTGTCTCGCCTGAAGATTCTGTACCCCGGAATATTGAGCTGCCAGTCTTGCCCCTCCCTCATCCATGGCTCTGTGACAGCAACAATGTCATACTCCCATGTGTTTATCAACACCTTCAGTTCATCCACCTTATTTGCAAGACTCCTTGCATTAAAATAGATGCCATCCAGCCTTGCTCTTACATATTTGCCCTGTCTTCCAAGCTGACTTGTTTTTTTCTCAATATTTGGCTGCACATCACCCCCTATTGTAGCTCCACTCTGTATCCCATCCCCCTGCCAAGTTAGTTTAAACCCCCCCCCAACAGTGCTAGCAAACCTCCCCGCAAGGATATTTGTCCCGCTCTGGTTCAGATGCAACCCGTCCGACTTGTACAAGTCCCACCTTCCCCAGAAGCAGGCCCAGTAATCCAGGAAACTGAAACCCTCCCTCCTGCACCAACTCTTTAGCCACGCATTCATCTGTTCTATCCTCCTATTTCTATACTCACTAGCCCGTGGCACTGGGAGTAATCCAGAGATTACAACCTTTGAGGTCCTGCTCTTTAATCTGCTACCTAGTTCCCTAAATTCTTGATGCAGGACCTCATCTCCCTTCCTACCTATGTCGTTGGTCCCAATGTGGACCACGACCTCTGCCTGCTCACCCTCCCCCTTGAGAATGCCCTGAAGCTGCTCAGTGACATCCATGACCCTGCCACCAGGGAGGCAACAAACCATCCTGGAGTCACGTTTACGGCCACAGAAACGCCTGTCTGTTCCCCTTACGATAGAATCCCCTACCACTATAGCTCTTCCACTCTTTTTCCTCCCAGCCTGTGCAGCAGAGCTACCCCTGGTGCCAGGAAGTTGGCTGCTGCTGCCTTCCCCTGATAAGTCATCCCCCTGAACAATATCCAAAGCGGTATATTTGTTTGAGAGGGGGACGGCCACAGAGGACCCCTGCACTGCCTGCCTGCTCCTCTTACTCTGCCTGGAGGTCACCCATTTACTTCCTGCCTGGACAACCTTTACCTGCGGTGTGACCATCTCACTAAACGTGCTATCCACGACGTTCTCAGCATCGCGAATGCTCCATAATGAATCCATCCACAGCTCCAGTGCCGCAATGCGGTTTGTCAGTAGCTGCAGCTGGATACATTTCCCGCACACATGGTCGTCAGGGACACCGGAAGGGTCCCTGATTTCCCACATAGAGCAGGAAGAGCATAACACGAGGCTGGGCTGTCCTGACATGACTTACCCTTTAACTAATTAATTCAAATTAAATGAATCCCACCAATTTCACTTCAATTAAAAGGTATACTCAAGGGCCCTTGCTGAACAGCAGTCCCCCACTACACAACAGAGACCCGAGAATCCACAAACTCTAACCTTAGACAAATTCAGCAGGAAAATACTCACCAACCAATCACTTACCTCTTCCTTGGTGACGTCCCATCCGGGCCATGAGGTTACAGATTGTGCTGGAATACAATTCTGCTGCTGCTGATGGCCCACAGTGCCTCATGGATGCCCAGTTTTGAGCTGCTAGATCTGTTCTGAATCTATCCCATTTAGCATGGTGAGAGTGCTACACAACACGTTGGATGGTGTCCTCAGTCTGAAGACAGGACTTCGTCTCCACAAGGATTGTGCGGTGGTCGCTCCTACCAATACTGTCATGGACAGATGCGTTTGCGACAGGTAGATTGGTGAGGACGAGGTCAAGTATGTTTTTCCCTCGTGTTGGTTCGCTCACCACCTGCCGCAGGCCCAGTCTGGCAGCTATGTCCTTCAGGACTCGGCCAGCTCGGTCACTAGTGGTGCTACTGAGCCACTCTTGGTGATGGACATTGAAGTCCCCCACCCAGAGTACATTTTGTGCCCTTGCTACCCTCAGTGCTTCCTCCAAGTGGTGCTCAACATGGAGGAGGACTGATTCATCAGCTGAGGGAGGACGGTAGGTGGTAATCAGCAGGAGGTTTCCTTGCCCATGTTTGACCTGATGCCATGAGATTTCATGGGGTCCAGAGTCAATGTTGAGGACTCCCAGGGCCACTCCCTCCTGACTGTATATCACTGTACCGCCACCTCTGGTAGGTCTGTCCTGCCGGTGGGACAGGACATACCCAGGGATGGTGATGGAAGAGTCTGGGACGTTGGCTGAAAGGTATGATTCTGTGAGTATGGCTATGTCAGGCTGTTGCTTGACTAGTCTGTGGGACAGCTCTCCCAATTTTGGCACAAGTCCCCAGATGTTGGTGAGGAGGACTTTGCAGCGTCGACTGGGCTTGGTGTTTTGCCTTTGTCGTGTCCGGTGCCTAGTGGTCTGATGCCGGGTGGTCCGTCCGGTTTTATTCTTATTCTGAATTTCTGTCGTGAGATTTTACAACTGTGGGGCTCGCTAAGTAATTTCAGAGGGCAATTAAGAATCAACCACATTGCTGGAGTCACATTTCGGCCAGACCGGGTAAGGACGGCAGGTTTCCTTCCCTAAAGGGCATTAGTGAACCAGATGGGTTTTTACGACAATCCGGTAGTTTCATGGCCATCATTACTGATACTAGTTTTATATTCCAGATTTTATTGAATTAATTGAATTTAAATTCCCCAGCTGCCGTGGCAGGATTTGAACTCATTTCTTCAGATTATTAATCTAATCCAGTAACATAACCACTATGCTACCGTTCCTGTATCCTAATATAAACTGGGATAGTTATAGTGTCAGGGGCAAAGAGGGGGAGGAATTTCTGAAGTGTGTTCAGGAGAACTTTTTTAACCACTATGTTTCCAGCCAATGAGGAAGGAGGCATTGCTGGATCTAGTTCTGGGAAATGAAGTGGAGCAAGTGTCGGCAGGGAACAGCGATCATAGTATCTTAAGGTTTAGATTAGTTATGGAAAAGGACAAGGAGCAATCGAAAGTAAAAATACTTAATTGGAGGAGGGCCAATTTCAGTGGGTTGAGAATGGATCTGGCCCGGGTAAATTGGAATCAAAGATTGGCAGGCAAAACTGTAATCAAACAATGGACAGCCTCTAAGGGGGAGATGGTTCGGGTACAGTCTAGGTACATTCCCACGAGGGGGAAAGGTAGGGCAACCAAAGCCAGAGCTCCCGGATGACAAAAGGGATAGAGAGTAAGATGAAGCAGCAAAAGGGGACATATGACAGATGTCAGGTTGATAACACAAGTGAGAACCAGGCTGAATAAAGAAAGTTCAGATGGGAAGTGAAAAAGTGTCAGAGGGGTGGAGAGAGAGTATGAGAATAGACTGGCGGCCAACATAAAAGGGAATCTAAAAGTCCTCTACAGGCATGTGAACAGTTAACAGGTAGTAAGAGGAGGGATGGGGCCGATTAGGGACCAAAAAGGAGATCCACTCATGGAAGCAGAGGGGATGGCCGAGGTACTAAATGAGTACTTTGCATCTGTCTTTACCAATAAGAAGATGCTGCCAGAGTCACAGTAAAGAGGAGGTAGTTGAGATACTGGATGGGCTAAAAATTGATAAAGAGGAGGTACTGGAAAGTCTAGCTGTACTTAAAGTAGATAAGTCACCCGGTCCGGATGGGATGCATCCCAAGTTGCTGGGGGAAGTAAGGGTGGAAATTGCGGAGGTCCTGGCCATAATCTTCCAAACATCCGTAGATATGAGGGTGGTGCCAGAGGACTGGAGAATTGCAAATGTTACACTCTTGTTCAAAAACGGATGTAAGGATAAACCCAACAACTACAGGCCAGTCAGTTTAACCTCAGTGATGGGGAAACTTTTAGAAACGATAATCCGGGACAGAATTAACAGTCACTTGGACGAGAGGAGGAAGTGGAGGAGGAGGAGAAAGTGGAGGAAGAGGAGGAGGAGGAAGAGGAGGAGGAGAAGATGGAGGAAAAGGAGGAAGAGGAGAAAGTGGAGGAAGAGGAGGAGGAGGAAGAGGAGGAGGAGAAGATGGAGGAAGAGGAGGAGGAGGAGAAGAAAGTAGAGGAGGAAGTGGAGGGGGAGGAGAAAGTGGAGGAAGAGGAGAAGGAAGAAGAGGAGGAGGAGGAAGAGGAGAAAGTTGAGGAGGAAGAGGAGAAGAAAGAGGAGGAAGTGGAGGGGGAGGAGAAAGTGGAGGAAGAGGAGGAGGAAGAAGAGGAGGAGGACGAAGAGAAGAAGGAGGAAGAGGAGGAGGAGGAAGTGGAGGAGGAGGAGAAAGTGGAGGAAGAGGAGAAAGTGGAGGATGAGGAGGAGGAGAAAGTGGAGGAAGAGGAGGAGGAGGAGAAAGTGGAGAAGGAGGAGGAGCAAGTGGAGGAAGAGGAGGGGGAGGAGTAAGTGGAGGAAGAGGAGGAGGAGGAGGAAGAGAAGGAGGAGGAGGAGAAAGTAAAGGAGGAAGTGGAGGAGGAGGAGGAAGTGGAGGAGGAGGAGGTGGAGGAAGAGGTGGAGGAGGAAGAGAATTAGGAGGAGGAGGAGAAGATGGAGGAGGAGGAGGAGAAAGTAGAGGAGGAAGTGGAGGAGGAGGAGAAAGTGGAGGAAGAGGAGGAGGAGAAGATGGAGGAAAAGGAGGAAGAGGAGAAAGTGGAGGAAGAGGAGGAGGAGGAGAAAATGGAGGAGGAGGAGGAAGTGGAGGAGGAAGTGGAGGAGGACGAGGTGGAGGAAGAGGTGGAGGAGGAAGAGAATTAGGAGGAGGAGGAGAAGATGGAGGAGGAGGAGAAAGTAGAGGAAGAGGAGGAGAAAGTGGAGGAGGAGGAGGAGAAAGTGGAGGAAAAGGAGAAAGTGGAGGAAAAGGAGGAAGAGGAGAAAGTGGAGGAAGAGGAGGAGAAAGTGGAGGAGGAAGTGGAGGAGGAGGAGGAGAAAGTGGAGGAGGAGGAGAAAGTGGAGGAAGAGGAGGAGGAGGAGAAAGTAGAGAAGTAATTGGAGGAGGAGAAAGTGGAGGAAGAGGAGGAGGAGCAGGAGGAGAACGTGGAGGAAGAGGAGGAGGAGGAGAAAGTAGAGAAGTAATTGGAGGAGGAGAATGTGGAGGAAGAGGAGGGGATGAAGAGGTGGAGGAGGAGAAGATGGAGGAAGAGGAGGAGGAGAAAGTGGAGGAAGAGGAGAAGGAAGAAGAGGAGGAGGAGGAAGAGGAGAAAGTTGAGAAGGAAGAGGAGAAGAAAGAGGAGGAAGTGGAGGGGGAGGAGAAAGTGGAGGAAGAGGAGGAGGAAGAAGAGGAGGAGGATGAAGAGAAGAAGGAGGAAGAGGAGGAGGAGGAAGTGGAGGAGGAGGAGAAAGTGGAGGAAGAGGAGAAAGTGGAGGATGAGGAGGAGGAGAAAGTGGAGGAAGAGGAGGAGGAGGAGAAAGTGGAGAAGGAGGAGGAGCAAGTGGAGGAAGAGGAGGGGGAGGAGTAAGTGGAGGAAGAGGAGGAGGAGGAGGAGGAAGAGAAGGAGGAGGAGGAGAAAGTAAAGGAGGAAGTGGAGGAGGAGGAGGAAGTGGAGGAGAGGAGGTGGAGGAAGAGGTGGAGAGGAAGAGAATTAGGAGGAGGAGGAGAAGATGGAGGAGGAGGAGGAGAAAGTAGAGGTGGAAGTGGAGGAGGAGGAGAAAGTGGAGGAAGAGGAGGAGGAGAAGATGGAGGAAAGGAGGAAGAGGGAGAAAGTGGAGGAAGAGGAGGAGGAGGAGAAAGTGGAGGAGGAGGAGGAAGTGGAGGAGGAAGTGGAGGAGGACGAGGTGGAGGAAGAGGTGGAGGAGGAAGAGAATTAGGAGGAGGAGGAGAAGATGGAGGAGGAGGAGAAAGTAGAGGAAGAGGAGGAGAAAGTGGAGGAGGAGGAGGAGAAAGTGGAGGAGGAGGAGAAAGTGGAGGAAGGAGGAGGGGAAGATGAGAAAGTGGAGATGGGGAGGAGGAGGAGGAGGAGAAAGTAGAGAAGTAATTGGAGGAGGAGAAAGTGGAGGAAGAGGAGGAGGAGCAGGAGGAGAACGTGGAGGAAGAGGAGGAGGAGGAGAAAGTAGAGAAGTAATTGGAGGAGGAGAATGTGGAGGAAGAGGAGGGGATGAAGAGGTGGAGGAGGAGAAGATGGAGGAAGAGGAGGAGGAGAAAGTGTAGGAAGAGGAGGTGGAGGAAGAAGAGGAGGAGGAAGAGAATGAGGAGGAGGAGGTGGAGATGGAGGAAGTGGAGTAGGAGGAGAAGTGGAGGAAGAGGAGGTGGAGGAAGAGGAGGTGAAGAAGAAGGAGGAAGTGCAGGAGGAGAAGGAGGAGGAGAAAGAGGAGAAAGTGGAGGAAGAGGAGGAAGAGGAGAAAGTGGAGGAGGAGGAGAAGTGGAGGAGGGAGGAGGTGGAAAGTGGAGAAGGAGGAGAGTTGGAGGAGAGGAGGAGGAGGAGAAAGTGGAGGAAGAGGAGAAAGTGGAGGAAGAGGAGGAGAAGAAAGTGGAGGAGGAGGAGGAGGAGAAAGTGGAGGAAGGGAGGAGGAGGAGGAGAAAGTGGAGGAAGAGGAGGAGGAGGAGGAGGAGGAGAAAGTGGAGAAGGAGGAGGAGGAGAAAGTAGAGAAGTAATTGGAGAGGAGGAGATGTGGAGGAAGAGGAGGAGGAGGAGAAGATGGAGGAGGTGGAAGTGGAGGGGAGAAGTGGAGGAAGAGGAGGTGGAGGAAGAGGAGGAGGAGGAAGAGAAGGAGGAGGAAGAAAAGGAGGAGGAAGGGGAGAAGATGGAGGAAGAGGAGGAGGAGGAGAAGAAAGTAGAGGAGTAAGTGGAGGAAGAGGAGGTAGAGGAAGAGGAGGAGGAGGAAGGAAAGGAGGAGGAAGAGAAGGAGGAGGAAGAGAAGGAGGAGGAAGAGGAGGAGGAGAAGAAAGTAGAGGAGGAAGTGGAGGAAGAGGAGGTAGAGGAAGAGGAGGAGGAGAAGATGGAGGAAGAGGAGAAAGTGGAGGAAGAGGAGGAGGAGAAGTGGAGGAGGAGGAGGAGCAGGAGAAGTGGAGGAAGAGGAGGAGGAGGAGAAGAAAGTGGAGGAGGAGAAAGTGGAGGAAGGGAGGAGGAGGGGATGAGGATAAGTAGAGGAAGTGGAGGAAGAGGAGGCGAGGAGGATAGGGAGGAAGGAGGAGGCAGAGAAATTAATGGAAGGGGAGGAGGAGGATGGGGAGGTGGAGAGGAGGGAAAAAAGGAGGAAGTGGAGGAGGAGGAAAAAGTGGAGGAGGAGGAGAATGGGGAGGAGGAGGAGGAGAAAGTGGAGGAAGGGGAGGAGGAGGAAGGGGAGGAGGAGGAGGAGAAACAGGAATGGGAAGTGGAGGAAGTGGAGGAGGAGCAGGAAGCGAAATAGGAGGAAGAAGTGGAGGAGGAGGAGAAAGTGGAAGAGGAGGAGAAAGTGGAGGAGAGGAGGAGGAGAAGATGGAGGAAGAGGAGGAGGAGGAGAAAGTGGAGGAAGAGGAGGAGGAGAAAGTAGAGAAGGAGGAGGAGAAAGTGGAGGAAGAGGAGAAAGTGGAGGAAGAGGAAGAGGAGAAAATGGAGGAAGAGGAGGAGGAGGAGAAATGGAGGACGAGGAGGAGGAGGAGAAAGTGGAGGAAGAGGAGGAGGAGGAGAAAGTGGATGAAGAGGATGAAGAGGAGGAGTAGAAAGTGGAGGAAGAGGAGGAGGAGCAGGAGGAGAACGTGGAGGAAGAGGAGGAGAGGAGAAGTAGAGAAGTAATTGGAGGAGGAGAATGTGGAGGAAGAGGAGGGGGATGAAGAGGAGGAGGAGGAGAAGATGGAGGAGAGGAGGAGGAGAAAGTGTAGGACGAGGAGGTGGAGGAAGAGGAGGAGGAGGAGAGAATGAGGAGGAGGAGGAGAAGATGGAGGAAGTGGAGTAGGAGGAGTTAGTGGAGGAAGAGGAGGTGGAGGAAGAGGAGGAGAAGAAGATGGAGGAAGTGCAGGAGGAGGAGGAGGAGAAAGAGGAGAAAGTGGAGGAGGAGGAGGATGGGGAGGAGGAGGAGGAGAAAGTGGAGGAAGGGGAGGAGGAGGAAGGGGAGGAGGAGGAGAAACAAGAATGGGAGGTGGAGGAGGAGGTAAAAGTGGAGGAGGAGCAGGAAGAGAAAGAGGAGGAAGAAGTGGAGAAAGTGGAGGAAGAGGAGGAGGAGAAGATGGAGGAAGAGGAGGAGGTGGAGGAGAAGTGGAGGAAGAGGAGGAGGAGGAGAAGTGGAGGAGAGGAGGAGGAGGAGAAAGTGGAGAGTGGAGGAGGAGGAGAAAGTGGAGGAAGAGGAGGAGGAGAAGAAAGTGGAGGAGAGGAGGAGGAGGAGAAAGTGGAGGAAGAGGAGGAGGAGGAGAAAGTGGAGGAAGAGGAGGAGGAGGAGGAGAAAGTGGAGGAAGAGGAGGAGGAGCAGGAGGAGAACGTGGAGGAAGAGGAGGAGGAGGAGAAAGTAGAGAAGTAATGGAGGAGGAGAATGTGGAGGAAGAGGAGGGGGATGAAGAGGAGGAGGAGAAGATGGAGGAAGAGGAGGAGGAGAAAGTGTAAGAAGAGGAGGTGGAGGAGGAAGAGAATGACGAGGAGGAGAAGATGGAGGAAGTGGAGTAGGAGGAGATAGTGGAGGAAGAGGAGGTGGAGGAAGAGGAGGAGAAGAAGATGGAGGAGGAGGAGGAGGAGAAAGAGGAGAAAGTGTAGGAAGAGGAGGTGAGGAAGAAGAGGAGGAGGAGAGAATGAGGAGGAGGAGGAGGAGATGGAGGAAGTGGGTGGAGGATAGTGGAGGAAGAGGAGGTGGAGGAAGAGGAGGTGAAGAAGATGGAGGAAGTGCAGGAGGAGAAGGAGGAGGAGAAGAGGAGACAGTGGAGGAAGAGGAGGAAGAGGAGAAAGTGGAGGAGGAGGAGAAAGTGGAGGAGGAGGAGGAGAAGTGGAGAAGGAGGAGAAGATGGAGGAAGAGGAGGAGGAGGAGAAAGTGGAGGAAGAGGAGAAAGTGGAGGAAGAGGAGGAGAAGAAGTGGAGGAGGAGGAGGAGGAGAAAGTGGAGGAAGAGAGGAGGAGGAGGAGGAGAAAGTGGAGGAAGAGGAGGAGGAGGAGGAGGAGAAAGTGGAGAAGAGGAGGAGGAGGAGAAAGTGGAGAAAGAGGAGGAGGAGAAAGTAGAGAAGTAATTGGAGAAGGAGGAGAATGTAGAGGAAGAGGAGGAGGAGGAGGAGAAGATGGAGGAGGTGGAAGTGGAGGAGGAGAAAGTGGAGGAAGAGGAGGTGGAGGAAGAGGAGGTGGAGGAAGAGAAGGAGGAGGAAAAGAAGGAGGAGGAGAGAAGGAGGAGGAAGTGGAGAAGATGGAGGAAGAGGAGTAGGAGGAGAAGAAGTAGAGGAGAAAGTGGAGGAAGAGGATGGTAGAGGAAGTGGAGGAGGTGGAGGAAAGGAGGAGGAAGAGAAGGAGGAGGAAGAGAAGGAAGGAGGAAGAGGAGGAGGAGAAGAAAGTAGAGGAGGAAGTGGAGGAGAGGAGGTAGAGAAGAGGAGGAGGAGAAGATGGAGGAAGAGGAGAAAGTGGAGGAAGAGGAGGAGGAGAAAGTGGAGGAGGAGGAGGAGCAGGAGAAAGTGGAGGAAGAGGAGGAGGAGAAGAAAGTGGAGGAGGAGAAAGTGGAGGAAGGGGAGGAGGAGGGGATGAGGATAAGTAGAGGAAGTGGAGGAAGAGGAGGTGAGGAGGATAGGGAGGATAGGAGGAGGCAGAGAAATAATGGAAGGGGAGGAGGAGGAGGATGGGGAGGATGGAGAGGAGGGAAAAATGGAGGAAGTGGAGGAGGAGGAAAAAGTGGAGGAGGAGGAGAATGGGAGGAGGAGGAGGAGAAAATGGAGGAAGGGGAGGAGGAGGAAGGGGAGGAGGAGGAGGAGAAACAGGAATGGGAAGTGGAGGAAGTGGAGGAGGAGCAGGAAGAGAAAGAGGAGGAAGAAGTGGAGGAGGAGGAGAAAGTGGAAGAGGAGGAGAAAGTGGAGGAAGAGGAAGAGGAGAAATGGAGGAAGAGGAGGAGGAGGAGAAAATGGAGGACGAGGAGGAGGAGGAGAAAGTGGAGGAAGAGGAGGAGGAGGAGAAAGTGGAGGAAGAGGAGGAGTAGAAAGTGGAGGAAGAGGAGGAGGAGCAGGAGGAGAACGTGGAGGAAGAGGAGGAGGAGGAGAAAGTAGAGAAGTAATTGGAGGAGGAGAATGTGGAGGAAGAGGAGGGGGATGAAGAGGAGGAGGAGGAGAAGATGGAGGAAGAGGAGGAGGAGAAAGTGTAGGACGAGGAGGTGGAGGAAGAGGAGGAGGAGGAAGAGAATGAGGAGGAGGAGGAGAAGATGGAGGAAGTGGAGTAGGAGGAGTTAGTGGAGGAAGAGGAGGTGGAGGAAGAGGAGGAGAAGAAGATGGAGGAAGTGCAGGAGGAGGAGGAGGAGAAAGAGGAGAAAGTGGAGGAGGAGGAGGATGGGGAGGAGGAGGAGGAGAAAGTGGAGGAAGGGGAGGAGGAGGAAGGGGAGGAGGAGGAGAAACAAGAATGGGAAGTGGAGGAGGAGGTAAAAGTGGACGAGGAGCAGGAAGAGAAAGAGGAGGAAGAAGTGGAGAAAGTGGAGGAAGAGGAGGAGGAGAAGATGGAGGAAGAGGAGGAGGAGGAGGAGAAAGTGGAGGAAGAGGAGGAGGAGAAAGTGGAGGAAGAGGAGGAGGAGGAGAAAGTGGAGGAAGAGGAGGAGGAGGAGAAAGTGGAGGAAGAGGAGGAGGAGAAGAAAGTGGAGGAAGAGGAGGAGGAGGAGAAAGTGGAGGAAGAGGAGGAGGAGGAGGAAAGTGGAGGAAGAGGAGGAGGAGGAGGAGAAAGTGGAGGAAGAGGAGGAGGAGCAGGAGGAGAACGTGGAGGAAGAGGAGGAGGAGGAGAAAGTAGAGAAGTAATTGGAGGAGGAGAATGTGGAGGAAGAGGAGGGGGATGAAGAGGAGGAGGAGAAGATGGAGGAGAGGAGGAGGAGAAAGTGTAGGAAGAGGAGGTGGAGGAGGAAGAGAATGATGAGGAGGAGAAGATGGAGGAAGTGGAGTAGGAGGAGATAGTGGAGGAAGAGGAGGTGGAGGAAGAGGAGGAGAAGAAGATGGAGGAGGAGGAGGAGGAGAAGAGGAGAAAGTGGAGGAAGAGGAGGAGGCGGAAAAAGTGGAGGAAGAGGGGAGGAGGAGGAGAAAGTGGAGGAGGAGGAGGAGAAAGTGGAGGAGGAGGAGATCGTGGAGGAGGAGGAGGAGAAAGTGGAGGAGGAGGAGATCGTGGAGGAGGAGGAGGAGAAAGTGGAGGAGGAGGAGAAGAAGGAGGAAGAGGAGGAGGAGAAAGTGGAGGAAGAGGAGAAAGTGGAGAAAGAGGAGGAGGAGAAAGTGGAGGAAGAGGAGGAGGAGAAAGTGGAGGAAGAGGAGGAGGAGGAGGAGGAGAAAGTGGAGGAAGAGGAGGAGGAGAAGGAGGAGGAGGAGAAATTAGAGAAGTATTGGAGAAGGAGGAGAATGTGGAGGAAGAGGAAGAGGAGGAGGAGAAGATGGAGGAGGTGGAAGTGAAGGAGGAGTAGAAAGTGGAGGAAGAGAAGGTGGAGGAAGAGGAGTTGGAGGAAGAGGAGGAGGAGGAAGAGAAGGAGGAGGAAGAGAAGGAGGAGGAAGGGGAGAAGATGGAGGAAGAGGAGGAGGAGGAGAAGAAAGTATAGGAGAAAGTGGAGGAGAGGAGGTAGAGGAAGAGGAGGAGGAGGAGAAGATGGAGGAAGAGGAGAAAGTGGAGGAAGAGAAGGAGGAGGAGCAGGAGAAAGTGGAGCAGGAGGAGGAGCAGGAGAAAGTGGAGGAAGAGGAGGAGGAGGAGAAAGTGGAGGAAGAGGAGGAGGAGAAAGTGGAGGAAGAGGAGGAGGAGAAGAAGAAGTGGAGGAGGAGAAAGTGGAGGAAGAGGAAGAGGAGGAGAAAGTGGAGGAGAGGAGGAGGAGGAGAAAGTGGAGGAAGAGGAGGAGGAGGAGAAGTGGAGGAAGAGGAGGAGGAGAAAGTGGAGGAAGAGGAGGAGGAGAAGAAGAAAGTGGAGGAGGAGAAAGTGGAGGAAGGGGAGGAGGAGGGGATGAGGATAAGTAGAGGAAGTGGAGGAAGAGGAGGCGAGTAGGATAGGGAGGATAGGAGGAGCAGAGAATTAATGGAAGGGGAGGAGGAGGAGGATGGGGAGGAGGAAAAAGTGGAGGAAGTGGAGGAGGAGGAAAAAGTGTAGGAAGTGGAGGAGGAGAAGGAAAGAGGAGAAATTGGAGGAGGAGGATGAGGAGAAAGAGGAGGAGAGAGAGAAAGAGGAAAGTGGAGGAGAGGAGAAAGAGAAAGTGGAGGAAGAGGAGAAGTGAAAGTGGAGGAAGAGGAGAAGAGAAAGTGGAGGTGGAGGAGAAAGTGGAGGAAGAGGAGGAGGAGGAGGAGGAGGGAGGAGGAGAAAGTGAAGAAGAGGAAGAGGAGAAGTAGAGGAGGAGGAGAAAGTGGAGGAAGAGGAGGAGAAAGTGGAGGAAGAGGAGGAGGAAGAGAAATTGGAGGAAGAGGAGAATGAGAAAGTGGAGAAAGAGGAGGAGATGGAGAAGTGGAAGAAGTGGAAGAGAAAGTGGAGGAGGAGTCGGAGAAAGTGGAGGAGGAGTCAGAGAAATTGGAGGAGGAGGAGGAGAAAGTGGCGGAGGAGGAGAAAGTGGCGGAGGAGGAGGAGAAAGTGGTAGAGAACGTGGAGGAGGAGGAAGAGGAGGAGGGGGAGAAAGAGGAGGAGGGGGAGCAGGAAGAGAATTGGAGGAAGAAGAGGAGGAGTAGGAGGTGAAAGTGGAGGCAGAGGAGGAGGAGAAAGTGGAGGCAGAGGAGGAGGAGAAAGTGGAGGCAGAGGAA
>NW_027139550.1:89781-159044 GCF_035084215.1 Heptranchias perlo
TGGAGGAGAAAGTGGAGGAAGAGGGAGGAGGAGGAGAAAGTGGAGAAGAGGAGGAGGAGAAAGTGGAGGAAGAGGAGGAGGAGAAGAAGAAAGTGGAGGAGGAGAAAGTGGAGGAAGGGGAGGAGGAAGGGGATGAGGATAAAGTAGAGGAAGTGGAGGAAGAGGAGGCGAGTAGGATAGGGAGGATAGGAGGAGGCCAGAGAAATTAATGGAAGGGGAGGAGGAGGAGGATGGGGGAGGAGGAAAAAGTGGAGGAAGTGGAGGAGGAGGAAAAAGTGTAGGAAGTGGAGGAGGAGAAGAAAGAGGAGAAATTGGAGGAGGAGGATGAGGAGAAAGTGAGGAAGAGGAGAAAGAGAAAGTGGAGGAAGAGGAGAGAAAGAGAAAGTGGAGGAAGAGAGGAGAAAGTGAAAGTGGAGGAAGAGGAGAAAGAGAAAGTGGAGGTGGAGGAGAAAGTGGAGGAAGAGGAGGAGGGAGGAGGAGGAGGGAGGAGGAGAAAGTGAAGGAAGAGGAAGAGGAGAAAGTAGAGGAGGAGGAGAAAGTGGAGGAAGAGGAGGAGAAAGTGGAGGAAGAGGAGGAGGAAGAGAAATTGGAGGAAGAGGAGAATGAGAAAGTGGAGAAAGAGGAGGAGATGGAGAAGTGGAAGAAGTGGAAGAGAAAGTGGAGGAGGAGTCGGAGAAAGTGGAGGAGGAGTCAGAGAAATTGGAGGAGGAGGAGGAGAAAGTGGCGGAGGAGGAGAAAGTGGCGGAGGAGGAGGAGAAAGTGGTAGAGAACGTGGAGGAGGAGGAAGAGGAGGAGGGGGAGAAAGAGGAGGAGGGGGAGCAGGAAGAGAATTGGAGGAAGAAGAGGAGGAGTAGGAGGTGAAAGTGGAGGCAGAGGAGGAGGAGAAAGTGGAGCAGAGGAGGAGGAGAAAGTGGAGGCAGAGGAGGAGAAAGTGGAGGAAATGGAGGAGAAAGCGGAGGAAGAGGAGGAGGAGGAGGAGAAAGTGGATGCAGAGGAGGAGAAAGTGGAGGAAATGGAGGAGAAAGCGGAGGAAGAGGAGGAGGAGAAAGTGGAGGAAGAGGAGGAGGAGGAGGAGAAAGCGGAGGAGGATAAGAAAGCGGAGGAGGATAAGAAAGTGGAGGAAAAAGTGGAGGTAGAGAAGGAAGTGGGGGAAGAGGAGGAGGAGGAGGAGAAAGTGGATGAGGAGGAACTGGGGGAGGTGGAGAAGAAAGTGGTGTAGGAGGAGTAAGAGAAAGTGGAGGAGAAGGAAGTGGAGGAGGAGGAAGTAGGGGAGGAGGAGGAGGTGGTTGAGGAAGAGGAGGAGGAGGGGGAATAAGAGGAGGAGGGGAGGAGGTGGAGGAAGTGGAGGAGGAGGAGAAAGTGGAGGAAAGGGAGGAGGAAGAGGAGGAGGAGGAGAAAGTGGCGGAAGAGGAGGAGAAAGTGGAGGAAGAGGAGGAGAAAGTGGAGGAGGTGGAGGAGGAGATCAAGGAGGAGGAGAAAGTTGAGGAAGAGGAGCAGGAGGAGAAAGTGGAGGAAGAGGAGGAGAAAGTGGAGGAGAGAGGAGGAGGAGGAGAGGAGGAAGAGGAGGATGAGAAAGTGGAGAAAGAGGAGGAGACGGAGAAAGTGGAAGAAGTGGAGGAGGAGGAGGAAGAGGAGGAGTGGGAGAAAGTGGAGGAGGGGGAGAAAGTGGAGGAGGGGGGAGAAAGTGGAGGAGGAGAAGTGGAGGAGGGGGAGAAAGTGGAGGAGGGGGAGGAAGGTGGAGGAGGAGAAAGTGGAGGAGGAGGAGAACGTGGAGGAGGGGGAGCAGGAAGAGAATGGAGGAAGAAGAGGAGGAGTAGGAGGTGGAGGTGGAGGAGGAGGAGAAAGTGGAGGCAGAGGAGGAGGTGGAGGAGAAAGTGGAGGCAGAGGAGGAGAAAGTGGAGGAATGGAGGAGAAGCGGAGGAAGAGGAAGAGGAGGAGGAGAAAGTGAGGAAGAGGAAGGTGGCGAGAAAGTGGAGGAGGATAAGAAGTGGAGGAAGAGGTAGAGGAGAAAGTGGAGGAAGCGGAAGCAGAGGAGAAAGTGGAGGAGGAGGAGAAAGTGGGGGAAGAGGAGGAGGAGGAGGAGGAGGGAGGAGGAGAAAGAGGAGAAAGTGGATGAGGAGGAAATTGAGGGGGAGGAACTGGAGGAGGAGGCGAGGAGGGAAAAGAAAGTGCTGTAGGAGGAGTAAGAGAAAGTGGAGGGGAAGGAAGTGGAGGAGGAGGAAGTAGGGGTGGAGGAGGACGGTGGAAGAGGAGGAGAATAAGAGGAGAGGGTGGAGGGGGACAAAGTGGAGGAGGAGGAGAAAATGGAAGTGGAGGAGGAGGAGGAAGTGGGGGAGGAGGAATGGAGGCAGAGGAAGTGGAGGAGGAGGAGGGGAGGAAATGGAGGAGGAGGAGGGGAGGAGGAGAAAATGGAGGGGAAGGAAGTGGGGGAAGAGGAGGAGGAGGAGGAGAAAGTGGAGGAGGAGGAACTGGGGGAGGTGGAGAAGAAAGTGGTGTAGGAGGAGTAAGAGAAAGTGGAGGAGAAGGAAGTGGAGGAGGAGGAAGTAGGGGAGGAGGAGGAGGTGGTTGAGGAAGAGGAGGAGGAGGGGGAATAAGAGGAGGAGGGGAGGAGGTGGAGGAGTGGAGGAGGAGGAGAAAGTGGAGGAAGGGAGGAGGAAGAGGAGGAGGAGGAGAAAGTGGCGGAAGAGGAGGAGCAAGTGGAGGAAGAGGAGGAGAAAGTGGAGGAGGTGGAGGAGGAGATCAAGGAGGAGGAGAAAGTTGAGGAAGAGGAGCAGGAGGAGAAAGTGGAGGAAGAGGAGGAGAAAGTGGAGGAAGAGGAGGAGGAGGAGGAAGAGGAGGATGAGAAAGTGGAGAAAGAGGAGGAGACGGAGAAAGTGGAAGAAGTGGAGGAGGAGGAGGAGGAGGAAGAGGAGGAGGAGTGGAAAGTGGAGGGGGAGGAGAAAGTGGAGGAGGGGGAGAAAGTGGAGGAGGAGGAGAAGGTGGAGGAGGAGAAAGTGGAGGAGGAGGAGAACGTGGAGGAGGGGGAGCAGGTAGAGAATTGGAGGAAGAGAGGAGGAGTAGGAGGTGGAGGTGGAGGAGGAGGAGAAAGTGGAGGCAGAGGAGGAGGTGGAGGAGAAAGTGGAGGCAGAGGAGGAGAAAGTGGAGGAAATGGAGGAGAAAGCGGAGGAAGAGGAAGAGGAGGAGGAGAAAGTGGAGGAAGAGGAGGTGGAGAAAGTGGAGGAAGAGGAGGAGAAAGTGGAGAAGGAGGAGAAGATGGAGGAAGAGGAGGAGGAGGAGAAAGTGGAGGAAGAGGAGAAAGTGGAGGAAGAGGAGGAGAAGAAAGTGGAGGAGGAGGAGGAGAGAAAGTGGAGGAAGAGGAGGAGGAGGAGGAGGAGAAAGTGGAGGAAGAGGAGGAGGAGGAGAAAGTAGAGAAGTAATTGGAGAAGGAGGAGAATGTGGAGGAAGAGGAGGTGGAGAAGATGAGGAGGTGGAAGTGGAGGAGGAGAAAGTGGAGGAAGAGGATGTGGAGGAAGAGGAGGTGGAGGAAGAGAAGGAGGAGGAAAAGAAGGAGGAGGAAGAGAAGGAGGAGGAAGGGGATAAGATGGAGGAAGAGGAGGAGGAGGAGAAGAAAGTAGAGGAGAAAGTGGAGGAAGTGGAGGTGGAGGAAGAGGAGGTGAGAAGATGAGGAAGTGCAGGAGGAGAAGGAGGAAGGAGAAAGAGGAGAAAGTGGAGGAAGAGGAGGAAGAGGAGAAAGTGGAGGAGGAGGAGAAAGTGGAGGAGGAGGAGGAGAAAGTGGAGAAGGAGGAGAAGATGGAGGAAGAGGAGGAGGAGGAGAAGTGGAGGAGAGGAGAAAGTGGCAGGAAGAGGAGGAGAAGAAAGTGGAGGAGGAGGAGGAGGAGAAAGTGGAGGAAGAGGAGGAGGAGGAGGAGGAGAAAGTGGAGGGAAGAGGAGGAGGAGGACGAAAGTAGAGAAGTAATTGGAGAAGGAGGAGAATGTGGAGGAAGAGGAGGAGGAGAAGATGAAGGAGGTGAAGTGGAGGAGGAGAAAGTGGAGGAAGAGATGTGGAGGAAGAGGAGGTGGAGGAAGAGAAGGAGGAGGAAAAGAAGGAGGAGGAAGAGAAGGAGGAGGAAGGGGAGAAGATGGAGGAAGAGGAGGAGGAGGAGAAGAAAGTAGAGGAGAAAGTGGAGGAAGAGGAGGTAGAGGAAGAGGAGGAGGAGGAAGAAAGGAGGAGGAAGAGAAGGAGGAGGAAGAGAAGGAGGAGGAGAGGAGGAGGAGAAGAAAGTAGAGGCGGAAGTGGAGGAAGAGGAGGTAGAGGAAGAGGGAGGAGAAGATGGAGGAAGAGGAGAAGTGGAGGAAGAGGAGGAGGAGAAAGTGGAGGAGGAGGAGGAGCAGGAGAAAGTGGGAGGAAGAGGAGGAGGAGGAGAAGAAAGTGGACGGAGGAGAAAGTGGAGGAAGGGGAGGAGGAGGGTGGATGAGGATAAAGTAGAGAAGTGGAGGAAGAGGAGGCGAGGAGGATAGGGAGGATAGGAGGAGGCAGAGAAATTAATGGAAGGGGAGGAGGAGGAGGATGGGGTGGTTGGAGAGGAGGGAAAAATGGAGGAATGTGGAGGAGGAGGAAAAAGTGGAGGACGGAGGAGAATGGGAGGAGGAGGAGGAGAGAAGTGGAGGAAGGGAGGAGGAGGAAGGGGAGGAGGAGGAGGAGAAACAGGAATGGGAAATGGAGGAAGTGGAGGAGGAGCAGGAAGAGAAAGAGGAGGAAGAAGTGGGAGGAGGAGGGAGAAGTGGAAGAGGAGGAGAAAGTGGAGGAAGAGGAGGAGGAGAAGATGGAGGAAGAGGAGGAGGAGGAGGAGAAAGTGGAGGAGAGGAGGAGAAAGTAGAGAAGGAGGAGGAGAAAGTGGAGGAAGAGGAAGAGGAGAAAATGAGGAGAGGGAGGAGGAGGAGAAAATGGAGAAGAGGAGGAGCGAGGAGGAAAATGGAGGACGAGGAGGAGGAGGAGAAAGTGGAGGAAGAGGTGGAGGAGGAGAAGTGGAGGAAGAGGAGGAGTAGAAAGTGGAGGAAGAGGAGGAGGAGCAGGAGGAGAACGTGGAGGAAGAGGAGGAGGAGGAGAAAGTAGAGAAGTAATTGGGGAGGAGAATGTGGAGGAAGAGGAGGGGGATGAAGAGGAGGACGGAGGAGGAGAAGATGGAGAGCAAGAGGAGAAAGTGTAGGACGAGGAGGTGGAGGAAGAGGAGGAGGAGGAAGAGAATGAGTGAGAAGGGAGGAGAAGATGGAGGAAGTGGAGTAGGAGGAGTTAGTGGAGGAAGAGGTGGTGGAGAGAGGAGGAGAGAAGATGGAGGAAGTGCAAGGAGGAGGAGGAGGAGAAGAGGAGAAAGTGGAGGAGGAGGAGGAGAGGAGAAAGTGGAGGAGGAGGAGGATGGGGAGGAGGAGGAGGAGAAAGTGGAGGAATGGGAGGAGGAGGGAAGGGGAGGAGGAGGAGAAACAAGAATGGGAAGTGGAGGAGGAGGTAAAAGTGGAGGAGGAGCAGGAAGAGAAAGAGGAGGAAGAAGTGGAGAAAGTGGAGGAAGAGTGAGGAGGAGAAGATGGAGGAAGAGGAGGAGGAGGAGGAGAAAGTGGAGGAAGAGGAGGTGGAGAAAGTGTAGTAAGAGGAGGAGGAGGAGAAAGTGGAGGAAGAGGAGGAGGAGGAGAAAGTGGAGGAAGAGGAGGAGGAGGAGAAAGTGGAGGAAGAGGAGGAGGAGAAAGTGGAGGAGAGGAGGAGGAGGAAAGTGGAGGAAGAGGAGGAGGAGGAGGAGAAAGTGGAGGAAGAGGAGGAGGAGCAGGAGGAGACGTGGAGGAAGAGGAGGAGGAGGAGAAAGTAGAGAAGTAATTGGAGGAGGAGAATGTGGAGGAAGAGGAGGGGGATGAAGAGGAGGAGGAGAAGATGGAGGAAGAGGAGGTGGAGAAGTGTAGGAGTGGAGGTGGAGGAGGAAGAGATGATTGAGGAGGAGAAGATGGAGGAAGTGGAGTAGGAGGAGATAGTGGAGGAGAGGAGGTGGAGGAAGAGGAGGAGAAGAAGATGGAGGAGGAGGAGGAGGAGAAAGAGGAGAAAGTGGAGGAAGAGGAGGAGGCGGAAAAGTGAGGAAGAGGGGAGGAGGAGGAGAAAGTGGAGGAGGAGGAGAACGTGGAGGAGGAGGAGGAGAAAGTGGAGGAGGAGGAGATCGTGGAGGAGGAGGAGGAGAAAGTGGAGGAGGAGGAGAAGAAGGAGGAAGAGGAGAAAGTGGAGAAAGAGGAGGAGTGAGAAAGTGGAGGAAGAGGAGAAAGTGGAGAAAGAGGAGGAGGAGAACGTGGAGGAAGAGGAGGAGGAGGAGGAGGAGAAGTGGAGAAAGAGGAGGAGGAGAAAGTGGAGGAAGAGGAGGAGGAGAAAGTGGAGAAGAGGAGGAGGAGGAGGAGGAGAAAAGTGGAGGAAGAGGAGAGGAGAAGGAGGAGGAGGAGAAAGTAGAGAAGTATTGAGAAGGAGGAGGACAGATTGTGGAGGAAGAGGAAGAGGAGGAGGAGAAGATGGAGGAGGTGGAGTGAAGGAGGAGTAGAAGTGGAGGAAGAGAAGGTGGAGGAGAGAGTTGGAGGAAGAGGAGGTGAGGAAGAGAGGAGGAGGAAGAGAAGGAGGAGGAAGGGGAGAAGATGGAGGAGAGGAGGAGGAGAGAAGAAAGTATAGGAGAAAGTGGAGGAAGAGGAGGTAGAGGAAGAGGAGGAGGAGGAGAAGATGGAGGAAGAGGCGAAAGTGGAGGAAGAGAAGGAGGAGGAGCAGGAGAAAGTGGAGCAGGAGGAGGAGCAGGAGAAAGTGGAGGAAGAGGAGGAGGAGGAGAAAGTGGAGGAAGAGGAGGAGGAGAAAGTGGAGGAAGAGGAGGAGGAGGAGAAAGTGGAGGAAGAGGAGGAGGAGAAAGTGGAGAAGAGGAGAGGAGAAAGTGGAGGAAGAGGAGGAGGAGAAGAAGAAAGTGGAGGAGGAGAAGTGGAGGAAGGGGAGTAGGAGGGGATGAGGATAAGTAGAGGAAGTGGAGGAAGAGGAGGCGAGTAGGATAGGGAGGATAGGAGGAGGCAGAGAAATTAATGGAAGGGGAGGAGGAGGAGGATGGGGAGGAGGAAAAAGTGGAGGAAGTGGAGGAGGAGAAGAAAGAGGAGAAATTGGAGGAGGAGGATGAGGAGAAACGTGGAGGAAGAGGAGAAAGAGAAAGTGGAGGAAGAGGAGAAGAGAAAGTGGAGGAAGAGGAGAAAGTGAAAGTGGAGGAAGAGGAGAGAAGAGAAAGTGGAGGTGGAGGAGAAAGTGGAAGGAAGAGGAGGAAGGAAGAGGAGGAGGGAGGAGGAGAAAGTGAAGGAAGAGGAAGAGGAGAAAGTAGAGGTGGAGAGAAAGTGGAGGAAGAGGAGGAGAAAGTGAAGAAGAGGAAGAGGAGAAAGTAGAGGAGGAGGAGAAAGTGGAGGAGGAGGAGGAGAAAGTGGAGGAAGAGGAGGAGATGGAGAAGTGGAAGAAGTGGAGAGAAAGTGGAGGAGGAGTCGGAGAAAGTGGAGGAGGAGTCAGAGAAAGTGGAGAGGAGGAGGAGAAAGTGGCGGAGGAGGAGGAGAAAGTGGTAGAGAACGTGAAGGAGGAGGAAGAGGAGGAGGGGGAGAAAGAGGAGGAGGGGGAGCAGGAAGAGAATTGGAGGAAGAAGAGGAGGAGTAGGAGGTGAAAGTGGAGGCAGAGGAGGAGGAGAAAGTGGAGGCAGAGGAGGAGGAGAAAGTGGAGGCAGAGGAGGAGAAAGTGGAGGAAATGGAGGAGAAAGCGGAGGAAGAGGAGGAGGAGGAGAGAAAGTGGATGCAGAGGAGGAGAAAGTGGGAGGAAAATGGAGGAGAAAGCGGAGGAGAGGAGGAGGAGAAAGTGGAGGAAGAGGAGGAGGAGAAAGTGGAGGAAGAGGAGGAGGAGGAGGAGAAAGTGGATGCAGAGGAGGAGAAAGTGGAGGAAATGGAGGAGAAAGCGGAGGAAGAGGAGGAGGAGAAAGTGGAGGAAGAGGAGGAGGAGGAGGAGAAGCGGAGAAGACGGAGGAGGATAAGAAAGCGGAGGAGGAAAGTGGAGGTAGAGAAGGAAGTGGGGAAGAGGAGGAGGAGGAGGAGAAAGTGGATGAGGAGGAACTGGGGGAGGTGGAGAAGAAAGTGGTGTGTGGAGGAGTAAGAGAAAGTGGAGGAGAAGGAAGTGGAGGAGGAGGAAGTAGGGGAGAGGAGGGTGGTTGAGGAAGAGGAGGAGGAGGGGGAATAAGAGGAGGAGGGGAGGAGGTGGAGGAAGTGGAGGAGGAGGAGAAAGTGGAGGAAAGGGAGGAGGAAGAGGAGGAGGAGGAGAAAGTGGCGGAAGAGGAGGAGAAAGTGGAGGAAGAGGAGGAGAAAGTGGAGGAAGAGGAGGAGGAGGAGGAAGAGGAGGAAGAGGAGGATGAGAAAGTGGAGAAAGAGGAGGAGACGGAGAAAGTGGAAGAAGTGGAGGAGGAGGAAGAGGAGGAGGAGGAGTGGAAAGTGGAGGGGGAGGAGAAAGTGGAGGAGGGGGAGAAAGTGGAGGAGGGGGAGAAAGTGGAGGAGGGGGAGAAAGTGGAGGAGGGGGAGAAAGTGGAGGAGGGGGAGAAAGTGGAGGAGGGGGAGAAAGTGGAGGAGGGGGAGAAAGTGGAGGAGGGGGAGAAAGTGGAGGAGGGGGAGAAAGTGGAGGAGGGGGAGAAAGTGGAGGAGGGGGAGAAAGTGGAGGAGGGGGAGAAAGTGGAGGAGGGGGAGAAAGTGGAGGAGGGGGAGAAGGTGGAGGAGGGGGAGAAAGTGGAGGAGGGGGAGAAAGTGGAGGAGGGGGAGAAAGTGGAGGAGGGGGAGAAAGTGGAGGAGGGGGAGAAAGTGGAGGAGGGGGAGAAAGTGGAGGAGGGGGAGAAAGTGGAGGAGGGGGAGAAGGTGGAGGAGGGGGAGAAAGTGGAGGAGGGGGAGAAAGTGGAGGAGGGGGAGAAAGTGGAGGAGGGGGAGAAAGTGGAGGAGGAGAAAGTGGAGGAGGGGGAGAAGGTGGAGGAGGGGGAGAAAGTGGAGGAGGGGGAGAAGGTGGAGGAGGGGGAGCAGGAAGAGAATTGGAGGAAGAAGAGGAGGAGTAGGAGGTGGAGGCAGAGGAGGAGAAAGTGGAGGAAGAGGAGGAGGAGGAGGAAGAGGAGGAAGAGGAGGAGGAGAAAGTGGAGAAAGAGGAGGAGACGGAGAAAGTGGAAGAAGTGGAGGAGGAGGAAGAGGAGGAAGAGGAGGAGTGGAAAGTGGAGGGGGAGGAGAAAGTGGAGGAGGGGGAGAAAGTGGAGGAGGGGGAGAAAGTGGAGGAGGGGGAGAAAGTGGAGGAGGGGGAGAAAGTGGAGGAGGGGGAGAAAGTGGAGGAGGGGGAGAAAGTGGAGGAGGGGGAGAAAGTGGAGGAGGGGGAGAAAGTGGAGGAGGGGGAGAAAGTGGAGGAGGGGGAGAAGATGGAGGAGGGGGAGAAGGTGGAGGAGGAGGAAATGGAGGCAGAGGAAGTGGAGGAGGAGGAGGGGAGGAAATGGAGGAGGAGGAGGGGAGGAGGAGAAAATGGAGGGGAAGGAAGTGGGGGAGGAGGATGTGGAGGAGGAGGAGGAAGTGGAGGAGGAGGAAGAATAGGAGGGGAGGAATATGAGGAGGAGGGGCAGAAAGTGGAAGAGGAGAAGGCGAGGAGAGGGAGGAAATGGAGGAGGAGGAGGAAGTGGAGGAGGAGGGGGAGGAAGTGGAGGAGGATGTGGAGGAGGAGGAGGAAGTGGAGGAGGAGGGGGAGGAAGTGGAGGAGGAGGAGGGGAGGAAGTGGAGGAGGAGGAGTTAGAGGAGGAGTGGGGAGGAGGGTGAGGAACTGGAGGAGCAGGAGGATGAAGTGGAGGATGATAAAGTGGAGGAGGAGGGGAGGAAGTGGAGGAGGAGGAATTGGAGGAGAAGGAGCAATTGGAGGAGGAGGGGGCAGGAAGTGGAGGAGGAGGGGGAGGAAGTGGAGGAGGAGGAATTGGAGGAGGAGGAGGAGGCAGGGAGGCTACAATATAAACAGACCCTGTCTGCCAGGGCTCTGTGTGATGAGATGATTAATGAGTGAGACCAGTAATCACCATTCACCAACAGTCTCACACTCCTCTCCTCTCCTCTCTCACTGACCATCACATCGTCCTCTTTCTGACAACACTCACTGCTTCCTCCCTCAGTTCAGCGCAGAAATAATAACCACCATCAAATGCAAATTCAAATCCAAGTTTATCGATTCACTCATTAAATAATTCAGACAAATATTCACCTTGTGCATTCCCTTGGTGCCTGTTGTCCGTGTGCCTTTACCTATCCTAGTGCTCCTACGAGGTGCTTCCCCAGTGGCTGGAGCATGGGTGGTGGGAGGCTGCTGGCCCTCAATGGAGGAACGTGCAGATGGCCTTGGAGGACGATCTCGAGCAGCTCTGGGCTGGGAGAGCCCGGCTTCAGACTGCACCATCGCAGCATGGGCTGCAGCAGTCTGGCCTGGCTGGCCGAGAGGCAACCACAGGGGCACTGGCGGAGTGGCAGGGGTGGGAGCAGGAAGGCTGTCGCCCTGAGAGAGGACAGCAGGTCCGACTGCCATGGCGCCACTGCCACTCTCCCGGGGCGGCGCCTCAGCACTCCTGGTGATCAGCTGGAGAACGGATTGCTGGAGTGCTGTCACTCCCTGGAAGCCCCGTTCCACAACGGCCCCCAGACCCACGACAGCAGCAGTCTGAGCTCCAAACGCAGCAGTCAGACCTTGGATGGAAGCTGTGTGACATCAGTCATCAGACGCTGCGTCATGGTGGGTTCCACGGGTGCGCTGATGGAGGTGACCACCCGTTCCATGTTGGAAAGGATGGGCTCCAAGCTCTGTGCCAAGCCCTGTGCCAAGTTGGAGCTGGGCTCCTCCATGTCCCTTCTCATTGTGCCCAGGCTTTCTGGCAGGTTTTCCAGTGCCCCAAGCATTTGTTGGTGTACGCCCATCAGCCGTCTTCTGCAGCCTGGCCCATCGAAGTCCTCATCTGACTCCTCTGCAGCAGAACTAGTGAACGACCTCGCCCTCCGGCGAGCTGGCACCTGTGGTATCCGTTCCCCCCCGCCCCGGCTCCTGCACACTTGTGCTCGCTGTCTCACCACGTGCAGGTCCCCCCCTCTCTATCCTCACCTCTAAACGACACGCAGTGTCAGTCTCTGAGCTGGTGGCTGCGAGTGTAAGATCGAATGATGGTCTCTCTTCATCATCACTGTCTTCTTCCTCTGCCTCCTCTGATGTGCCGGTTCCAGTTCGTGGGTATCTGAAATGACAAAGGGAGACGGATTGAGCTGTGGAGCGGGGAGAGGAGAAAGTAAGATGTGTGTGCTCACACCATCAACAGCACGTGAGTCAGAAAAGATTGTGGGATGAGGGAGAAGTGGGGAGCGAGAAGGAGGATTAGGTATACAGAGACCCTCATCGTCGATCCCTCCAGCACCACCAGTGGCCATGGCCACATTGAAGGCCCTTCCCATGATGGCCATCGCCGTCTCCTCCATGGGGGTGAGGACGTGTACGTGCACCTGCCCTCCTCCAGTTGTTTCGTGCTGCCTCCTGTTATGCGCCACCTTCTCCTGCAAGACAGAGAGGAGTGTGTGGGTGATGTGGCTGTCATGGTTGAATAGCTGCCAGTTGTGGGTGTGAGGCTGGCAGCAGTGTGTGAGGGTGAGATAAAGCAAATGAACTGAAGAGTTGAGTACTGATTGATAGAGATTGTTGGTAGGTGGGTGATGGGGGGTGTAATGTGTGGAGCGGTGGACGAGGCTAGTGGTGCAGTTGGTAGGATATCTCGCTTGAAACTTGACCTCACTCAACTTGACAACTCGCGTCAGATCATTAAACTTCTTCCTGAACTGCATCTATTTACCCTTGATGTTACTTCCTTGCATTGCCTCCTGAGCACATGCCAGGAGGGCCTTCTGCCTCCCTGCGGTTACAGGATGTCCCTCCTTCTCTCCACCTCGTGCACCAAGGCCTCCAATGAATTATCAGAAAATACGCTCTCTCACAGGCCGGGACAGCTTGACAAAATTCTTCAAAATCAATTCACTTCCTGACACCATTTCTTGCAGTCACAATGCACCTCACCTTTAAGAGGTGCAGGGTGCCTTTAAGTAGTGGCAGCCACTCGCGATATCGGGCCTCCTGCTGATGCGTGCAGCCAGTGAACAGTGTGTGTGGCGCTGGCTGCACGCAGCAATCGTGGAAATCAGCAGACAGCACCAATTTAATGTAATGAACGGGCAGGGGTTAATGACAGACTGTGATCCCCACACCAGGGGTTTATCCAATTTAATGTAACGAACGGGCACGGGTTAATGACCGACTGTGATCCCCACACCAGGGGTTTATCCGATTTAATGTAATGAACGGGCACGGGTTAATGACAGACTGTGATCCCCACACCAGGGGTTTATCCAATTTAATGTAATGAACGGGCACGGGTTAATGACAGACTGTGATCCCCACACCAGGGGTTTATCCAATTTAATGTAATGAACGGGCACGGGTTAATGACAGACTGTGATCCCCACACCAGGGGTTTATCTAATTTAATGTAATGAACGGGCACGGGTTAATGACAGACTGTGATCCCCACACCAGGGGTTTATCCAATTTAATGTAATGAACGGGCACGGGTTAATGACAGACTGTGATCCCCACACCAGGGGTTTATCTAATTTAATGTAATGAACGGGCACGGGTTAATGACAGACTGTGATCCCCACACCAGGGGTTTATCCCATTTAATGTAATGAACGGGCACGGGTTAATGACAGACTGTGATCCCCTCACCAGGGGTTTATCTAATTTAATGTAATGAACGGGCACGGGTTAATGACAGACTGTGATCCCCACACCAGGGGTTTATCCAATTTAATATAATGAACGGGCACGGGTTAATGACAGACTGTGATCCCCACACCAGGGGTTTATCCAATTTAATGTAATGAACGGGCACGGGTTAATGACCGACTGTGATCCCCACACCAGGGGTTTATCCGATTTAATGTAATGAACGGGCACGGGTTAATGACAGACTGTGATCCCCACACCAGGGGTTTATCCGATTTAATGTAATGAACGGGCACGGGTTAATGACAGACTGTGATCCCCACACCAGGGGTTTATCCAATTTAATGTAATGAACGGGCACGGGTTAATGACAGACTGTGATCCCCACACCAGGGGTTTATCCAATTTAATGTAATGAACGGGCACGGGTTAATGACAGACTGTGATCCCCACACCAGGGGTTTATCTAATTTAATGTAATGAACGGGCACGGGTTAATGACAGACTGTGATGCGCACACCAGGGGTTTATCTAATTTAATGTAATGAACGGGCACGGGTTAATGACCGACTGTGATCCCCACACCAGGGGTTTATCCAATTTAATGTAATGAACGGGCACGGGTTAATGACAGACTGTGATCCCCACACCAGGGGTTTATCCAATTTAATGTAATGAACGGGCACGGGTTAATGACAGACTGTGATCCCCACACCAGGGGTTTATCCAATTTAATGTAATGAACGGGCACGGGTTAATGACAGACTGTGATCCCCACACCAGGGGTTTATCTAATTTAATGTAATGAACGGGCAGGGGTTAATGACAGACTGTGATCCCCACACCAGGGGTTTATCTAATTTAATGTAATGAACGGGCATGGGTTAATGACAGACTGTGATCCCCACACCAGTGGTTTATCCAATTTAATGTAATGAACGGGCAGGGGTTAATGACAGACTGTGATCCCCACACCAGGGGTTTATCTAATTTAATGTAATGAACGGGCACGGGTTAATGACAGACTGTGTTCCCCACACCAGGGGTTTATCTAATTTAATGTAATGAACGGGCACGGGTTAATGACAGACTGTGATCCCCACACCAGGGGTTTATCTAATTTAATGTAATGAACGGGCAGGGGTTAATGACAGACTGTGATCCCCACACCAGGGGTTTATCTAATTTAATGTAATGAACGGGCATGGGTTAATGACAGACTGTGATCCCCACACCAGTGGTTTATCCAATTTAATGTAATGAACGGGCAGGGGTTAATGACAGACTGTGATCCCCACACCAGGGGTTTATCTAATTTAATGTAATGAACGGGCACGGGTTAATGACAGACTGTGATCCCCACACCAGGGATTTATCTAATTTAATGTAATGAACGGGCACGGGTTAATGACAGACTGTGATCCCCACACCATGGGTTTATCTAATTTAATGTAATGAACGGGCACGGGTTAATGACAGACTGTGATCCCCACACCAGGGGTTTATCCAATTTAATGTAATGAACGGGCACGGGTTAATGACAGACTGTGATCCCCACACCAGGGGTTTATCCAATTTAATGTAATGAACGGGCACGGGTTAATGACCGACTGTGATCCCCACACCAGGGGTTTATCTAATTTAATGTAATGAACGGGCACGGGTTAATGACCGACTGTGATCCCCACACCAGGGGTTTATCCAATTTAACCCCCCTTCTCTGTTATTTGCTCTCAATTCCTCAGCTCTCTCCTGGAATCCTGACCCTTCGCCGCAGGGAACGGATAACTTTTTGCCTCAAACCCCTTCCTAATTTTATAATTTTCAATCAGGCCACTTCCAAGTCTCCTCTTTTCCACAAGTAAACAAAGCCCTTAACTTAGCTTCCCGACCCCTGGAATTATCTCTCATGCATTTCTGAATCTTGGGTGAGATTGCAGCGGCAAGGGGGGAATTTCAATTCGGAAATGCCAGTGGGAGTGAGGAGCTGTAATGTGTGCTCTCCGCCACCAAGGGGCAGTCCCGCTCTGGGTTACTGAGGCCTCCTGACTCAGTCACTGTGCATTGGACAGGAGGGAGTCACCAATATTTCAATATTCAATCACAGCACAAAGCCAGCGAAGGACAGCAACAACAGCTTGCATTTATACAGCGCCCTTAACGTAGTGAAACGTCCCAAGGAGCATTATAGAATCATAGTAAGTTACGGCACAGAAGGAGGCCATTCGGCCCATCATGTCCATGCTGGCCAAAAAAGAGCTATCCAGCTTAATCCCACTTTCCCACACTCGGTCCGTAGCCCTGTAGGTCACGGCTCTTCAGGTCCACATCCAGGTATTTTTTAAATGAGTTGAGGGTTTCTGCCTCTCCCACCCTCTCAGGCAGTGAGTTCCAGACCCCCACCACCCTCTGGGGGAAAAAATTTCTCCTCAGCTCCCCTCTAATCCTTCTACCAATCACTTTAAATCTATGCCCCCTGGTCACTGACCCCTCTGCTAAGGGAAATCGGTCCTTCCTATCCACTCTATCTGGGCCCCTCATAATTTTATACACCTCAATTAAATCACCCCTCAGCCTCCTCTGTTCCAAAGAAAACAACCCCAGCCTATCCAATCTTTCCTCATAGCTAAAATTCTCCAGTCCTGGCAACATCCTCGTAAATCTCCTCTGCACCCTCTCTCGTGCAATCACATCTTTCCTGTAATGTGGTGACCAGAACTGTGCGCAGTTCTCAAGCTGTGGCCTAACCAGTGTTTTTTACAGTTCTAGCATAACATCCCTGCTCTTATATTCAATGCCTCGGCTAATAAAGGAAAGTATTCCATATGCCTTCTTAACCACCTTATCTACCAGTCCTGCTACCTTCAGGGATCTGTGGACATGCACTCCAAGGTCCCTCACTTCCTCCACACCTCTCAGTATCCTCCCATTTATTATGTACTCCCTTGCCTTGTTTGCCCTCCCCAAATGCATTACCTCACACTTCTCTGGATTGAATTCCATTTGCCATTTTTCTGCCCACCTGACCAGTCCATTGATATCTTCCTGCAGTCTACAGCTTTCCTCCTCACTATCAACCACACGGCCAATTTTTGTATCATCTGCAAACTTCATGATCAAACCCCCTACATTAAAGCCTAAATCATTAATATATATCACAAAAAGCAAGGGACCGAGTACTGAGCCCTGCAGGACCCCACTGGAAACAGCCTTCCAGTCACAAAAACACCCGTCACCCTGCTTCCTGCCATTGAGTCAATTATCAAACAGAATTTGACACTGAACCACTTAAGGAGATATTGGGACAAGTCAAAGAGGGACGTTTTAAGGAGCATCTTAAAGGAGGAGAGAGAGGTGAAGAGACGGAGAGGTTTGGGGAGGGAATTATAGAGCTCAGGGTCTAGGCAGCTGAAGGCACGGCCGCCAATGGTGGAGCGATTAAAATTGGGAATGGACAAGAGGCCAGAATTGGAGGAGCGCAGAGATCTCGGAGGGTTGTAGGGCTGGAGGAGGTTACAGGGATACGGAGGGGCGAGGTCACTGAGGGAATTGAAAAACAAGGGTGAGAATTTTAAAATTGAGGTGCTTAAAAAAGTATGGGCTGCAAGTCAGGATGGATTTGTTAAAGGCAAATCGTGTTGGACTAACTTGATTGAGTTCTTTGATGAAGTAACGGAGAGGGTTAATGAGGGTAGTGCGGTTGATGTTGTGTATATGGACTTTCATACCATAGGGATTAAAGGGTCAGTGGCAGGGTGGATACAAAATTGGCTAAAGGACAGGAAGCAGAGAGCAGTGGTGAACGGTTGTTTTTCAGGCTCGAGGAAGTTTACAGTGGTGTTCCCCAGGGGTCAGTATTAGGACCACTGCTCTTTTTAATATATATTACTGACCTAGACTTGGGTATAGAGGGTATAATTTCAAAGTTTGCAGATGATATGAAACTCGGAAATGTAGTAAACAATGTGGAGGATAGTAACAGACTTCAGGAGGACAGAGACAGACTGGTGAAATGGGCAGACACATGGCAGATAAAATTTAACACAGAGAAGTGTGAAGTGATACATTTTGGTCGGAAGCCACTCTCAGGGTCTGAATCTCAGCATTCCCACTGCTCTACATAAGAACGGAATCCAGGCCTGCAGGGAGACCCTTTCCACGCTCTCCTTCAGACTTTGTAAAGCAGAGGAGGTGCTCGGCCCCAGAGCCAAGGTGGCAGCACAGAGCTTCCATCAAACTTGTTAGAGTTGTCATCAGAGGCTCCATTGCCGTGGGTCCCCTTCAGTGCTCAAAGAGCTGACCACAAGCTCCATGTTTGACTGCATGGTCTCAATGCCGTGAGCAAAGACAGCACACAAGTTGGAGCTGGACTCCTCCATGCTCTCTGACATTGTGCACAAGCTTGCTGGTAGGCAGCCCACTGCATTTGGGAGGTCCCTGTGAATTGCCATCAATCTTATGTATGATGCACTCCCATCTGTACCCTGCGCAACGGGGCTAAGATGTGAGCTTCCCCCTCTGGCGAGATGCTTCCTGGTCCATCTTAACCCCCTGCCCTTCCACATGCAAATCCTTCGAGCCTATCTTCTGAACCATATGTGGTGCTAGTTTCTGAGCTGGTGTCTACGAGTGTAAGGTGACGATTCCTGTTTTGCAATGCTGCCCTCTTCATCATCATCATCATCTGCTTCCTGAGGGCTGAGTGATGTTCTGGAGCTGAAATGGAAAAGAGGGCCTAGAGTTTGCATTTAGTGGCATAGGTGAGCAGACACAGATGGTTGGCTTCTGAAAGCAGCAAAAATTTGTCCTGCATCATGTGGAAGGATGAACTTTAAGTGAGAAGGGAAGGAGGGAAAGATGGTTTAAAACTGCAGGACTGGTCCTCCTCCAATGGCTGTCTGCTAATGACGATCCGGATTCTTTCCCCTCAGTCTGGTTCAGTAAAAACTGAAGTCGAATACATTTTAAAGTTCAGCACATCTTTAATAGCAGGGTTCTTAGTCTGCAGCATTGATTTGGACTCCTGATAGAGTCCCTCTATGCTGGCAGAGCAAGAACAAAAACATACAGAAATCCACACGTTTTTATACAAATCAATAGGGTTGGAACATACTTAACGAGGGTCAACACCAATCATAAGCCGGGCATAGGTTGCCATGCGAGGTTACATTATTTCCGGCCAATCATAGATCGTCCATGTGCTGACCATGTTGCTGTTAGACATCAAAGGGGATACTTCCTCACCTTCCAACTTGGAATGTTCTTCCCTGTTCCTTCTGTTCCTTATCTCCCAACCTGGAATGTCTTTCAACTTTGGCTAAGCTCGTTACCTATATTGATCTGCCATAAACATGGAGACATTCAGACCAGTCCTTGAATCACATCAAAGACTCTACATTGCTAAGACAATGCAAACCTGCTGACTACGCAAACATATGGCCCAGCAGGAGGCCAGGCCACCTGTACCAATCTCAGTTACTAACTAATTAACACTTTCTAACCATTTTGCATTCTGCTTCTTTGCCACGTAGACATTTTAATATTTTACTGAAAACTGACCACGTAGGGATTCTCACTCCCTGTTGCTGTGTACGGGCTTGCCTTGCCTTGTTCACCAGACTGATCCCTGGGATGGCAGGACTGTCATATGAGGAGAGATTGAGTCGACTCGGCCTGTATTTACTCGAGTTTAGAAGAATGAGAGGGGATCTCATTGAAACATTTAAATTCTGACAGGGCTAGACAGACTGGATGCAGGGAGGATGTTTCCCCTGGCTGGGGGGGTCCAGAACCAGGGGTCACAGTCTCAGGATAGGGGGTAGGATATTTAGGACTGAGATGAGGAGAAATTTCTTCCCTCAGAGGGTGGTGAACCTGTGGAATTCTCTACCACAGAGGGTTGTGGAGGCCAAGTCACTGAATATATTTAAGAAGGAGCTGGATAGATTTCCACTCACAAAAGGCATCAAGGGGTATGGGGAGAGAGCGGGAATGTGGTATTGAGATAAAGGATCAGCCATGATCATATTGAATGGCGGAGCAGGCTCGAAGGGCCGAATGGCCTACTCCTGCTCCTATTTCCTATGTTTCTATGTTTTTAAGAATGAGGAGAGGCAATATAAACTAAATGGTACAATTTTAAAGGGGGTGCAGGAACAGAGAGACCTGGGGGTGCACATACACAAATCTTTGAAGGTGGCAGGACAAGTTGAGAAGCCTGTTAAAAAAGCTTATGGGATCCTGGGCTTTACTAACAGAGGCATAAAAGCAAGGCAGTTATGCTAAACCTTTATGAAATAATGGTTAAGCCTCAGCTGGAGTATTGTGTTCAATTCTGGGCACCTCACTTCAGAACATAAGAACATAAGAAATCGGAGCAGGAGTAGGCCAATCGGCCCCTCGAGCCTGCTCCGCCATTCAATAAGATCATGGCTGATCTGATCCTAACCTCAAATCTAAATTCATGTCCAATTTCCTGCCCACTCCCCGTAACCCCTAATTCCCTTTACTTCTCGGAAACTGTCTATTTCTGTTTTAAATTTATTTAATGATGTAGCTTCCACAGCTTCCTGGGGCAGCAAATTCCACAGACCTACTACCCTCTGAGTGAAGAAGTTTCTCCTCATTTCAGTTTTGAAAGAGCAGCCCCTTATTCTAAGATTATGCCCCCTCGTTCTAGTTTCACCCATCCTTGGGAACATCCTTACCGCATCCACCCGATCAAGCCCCTTCACAATCTTATATGTTTCAATAAGATCGCCTCTCATTCTTCTGAACTCCAATGAGTAGAGTCCCAATCTACTCAACCTCTCCTCATATGTCCGCCCCCTCATCCCCGGGATTAACCGAGTGAACCTTCTTTGTACTGCCTCGAGAGCAAGTATGTCTTTTCTTAAGTATGGAGACCAAAACTGTATGCAGTATTCCAGGTGCGGTCTCACCAATACCTTATATAACTGCAGCAATACCTCCCTGTTTTTATATTCTATCCCCCGAGCAATAAAAGCCAACATTCCATTGGCCTTCTTGATCACCTGCTGCACCTGCATACTAACTTTTTGATCTTCTTGCACTAGGACCCCCAGATCCCTTTGTACTGCAGTACTTTCCAGTTTCTCGCCATTAAGATAATAACTTGCTCTCTGATTTTTCCTGCCAAAGTGCATAACCTCACATTTTCCAATATTGTATTGCATCTGCCAAATCTCCGCCCACTCACCCAGCCTGTCTATATCCCCTTGTAGGTTTTTTATGTCCTCCTCACTCTCTACTTTCCCTCCCATCTTTGTATCATCTGCAAACTTTGATACGTTACACTCGGTCCCCTCCTCCAAATCGTTAATATAGATTGTAAAGAGTTGGGGACCCAGCACCGACCCCTGCGGAACACCACTGGCTACTGGTTGCCAGTCCGAGAATGAACCATTTATCCCAACTCTCTGCTTCCTGTTAGATAACCAATCCTCCACCCATGCCAGAATATTACCCCCAATCCAGTGATTCTTTATCTTGAGTAATAATCTTTTATGCGGCACCTTGTTGAATGCCTTCTGGAAGTCCAAATACACTACGTCCACTGGTTCCCCTTTATCCACCCTGTACGTTATGTCCTCAAAGAACTCAAGCAAATTTGTCAGACATGACTTCCCCTTCATAAAGCCATGCTGACTTTGTCCTATTAAATTATGTTTATCCAAATGTTCTGCTGCTGTCTCCTTAATAATAGACTTCAAAATTTTACCCACCACAGATGTTAGGCTAACTGGCCTATAATTTCCAGCCTTCTGCCGATGACCCTTTTTAAATAAGGGTGTTACATTAGCAGTTTTCCATTCTGCCGGGACCTTTGCCGAGTCCAGAGAATTTTGGAAAATTATTACCAAAGCATCCACAATCCCTACTGCCACTTCCCTCAAGACCCTAGGATGTAAGCTATCAGGTCCAGGGGATTTATCCACCTTGAGTCCCATTAATTTACTGAGTACCAATTCCTGAGTGATTTTAATCGTATTTAGGTCCTCCCCCCCCAGAGCCCCCTGTTTGTCCAGTGTTGGGATATTCTTAGTGTCCTCTACCGTAAAGACTGAAACAAAATATTTGTTCAGCATTTTTGCCATCTCCATGTTTCCCACCATTAATTTCCCAGTCTCATCCTTTAAGGGACCTACGTTTGCCTTAGCCACCCTTTTTCTTTTTATATAACTATAGAAACTCTTGCTATCTGTTTTTATATTTTTTGCTAATTTATTTTCATAATCTATCTTCCCTTTCTTAATCAATCCTTTCGTTACTTTTTGCTGTCTTTTGAAGACTTCCCAATCTTCTATCCTCCCACTATGTTTGGCTACCTTATGTGTCCTTGTTTTTAGTCGGATACTAGCTTTGATTTCTTTACTTAGCCACGGATGGCTGTCATTTCTTTTACACCCTTTTTTCCTCAGTGGAATATATATTTTTTGAAAGTTGTAAAATAACTCCTTAAATGAACACCACTGCTCATGTACCGTCTTTCCCTTTAATCTATTTTCCCAGTCCACTTTAATCAATTCCGCTCTCATACCATCATAGTCTCCTTTATTCAAGCTCAGTACGCTTGTTTGAGAACCAACCTTCTCACCCTCTAATTGGATATGGAATGTAACCATGTTATGGTCACTCATTCCAAGGGGATCCTTAACTTGGACATTATTAATTAATCTTGGCTCATTACACAGGACCAGGTCCAAGGTTGCTTGCCCCCTTGTAGGATCAGTTACATACTGCTCAAGAAATCCATCCCTAATACACTCAATAAACTCTTCCTCAAAGCTGCCCTGCCCTATTTGATTTGTCCAGTTAAAATCCCCCATAATTATTGCTGTTCCCTTATTACATGCCCCGACTATTTCCTGATTCATACTTCTTCCAGCAGAGTTGCAACTATTAGGAGGCCTGTATACTACGCCCACGAGTGGTTTTTTCCCCTTATTATTCCTTATCTCTACCCAAACTGTTTCATTATCCTGATCCTTTGTCCCAATATCATTTCTCTGTATTACAGTGATTCCTTCCCTTATTAACATAGCCACCCCACCTCCCCTTCCTTCCTGCCCTTCCTGATTGTTAAATACCCTGGCATATTTAATTCCCAGTCGTTGTCACCCTGCAGCCATGTTTCTGTACTGGCCACAATATCATACCCATACGCAGTTATTTGTGCCGTTAACTCGTCCATTTTGTTACGAATGCTCCGTGCATTCAGATAAAGAACTTTCAAATATGTTTTGTGACGCTTAGTTCCTGCTTTTTCCTTTTTTAACACTTTACCTTTTACTCCATACCTTCTGTCCCTTCCTGACACGCTTTCCTCTGTCTCCCTGCTCAGGTTCCCAACCCCCTGCCACAGCTTTGATGCTGAGTACTTTGCATCTGTCTTTACCAATAAGAAGATGCTGCCAGAGTCACAGTAAAGAGGAGGTAGTTGAGATACTGGATGGGCTAAAAATTGATAAAGAGGAGGTACTGGAAAGTCTAGCTGTACTTAAAGTAGATAAGTCACCCGGTCCGGATGGGATGCATCCTAAGTTGCTGGGGGAAGTAAGGGTGGAAATTGCGGAGGTCCTGGCCATAATCTTCCAAACATCCGTAGATATGAGGGTGGTGCCAGAGGACTGGAGAATTGCAAATGTTACACTCTTGTTCAAAAAAGGGTGTAAGGATAAACCCAACAACTACAGGCCAGTCAGTTTAACCTCAGTGGTGGGGAAACTTTTAGAAACGATAATCCGGGACAGAATTAACAGTCACTTGGACGAGAGGAGGAAGTGGAGGAGGAGGAGAAAGTGGAGGAAGAGGAGGAGGAGGAAGAGGAGGAGGAGGAAGAGGAGGAAAAGGAGGAAGAGGAGAAAGTGGAGGAAGAGGAGGAGGAGGAAGAGGAGGAGGAGAAGATGGAGGAAGAGGAGGAGGAGGAGAAGAAAGTAGAGGAGGAAGTGGAGGGGGAGGAGAAAGTGGAGGAAGAGGAGAAGGAAGAAGAGGAGGAGGAGGAAGAGGAGAAAGTTGAGGAGGAAGAGGAGAAGAAAGAGGAGGAAGTGGAGGGGGAGGAGAAAGTGGAGGAAGAGGAGGAGGAGGAAGTGGAGGAGGAGGAGAAAGTGGAGGAAGAGGAGAAAGTGGAGGAAGAGGAGGAGAAAGTGGAGGAGGAAGTGGAGGAGGAGGAGGAGAAAGTGGAGGAAGAGGAGGAGAAAGTGGAGGAGGAGGAGGAGAAAGTGGAGAAGGAGGAGAAGATGGAGGAAGAGGAGGAGGAGGAGAAAGTGGAGGAAGAGGAGAAAGTGGAGGAAGAGGAGGAGAAGAAAGTGGAGGAGGAGGAGGAGGAGAAAGTGGAGGAAGAGGAGGAGGAGGAGGAGAAAGTGGAGGAAGAGGAGGAGGAGGAGGAGGAGAAAGTGGAGAAAGAGGAGGAGGAGGAGAAAGTGGAGAAAGAGGAGGAGGAGAAAGTAGAGAAGTAATTGGAGAAGGAGGAGAATGTGGAGGAAGAGGAGGAGGAGGAGAAGATGGAGGAGGTGGAAGTGGAGGAGGAGAAAGTGGAGGAAGAGGAGGTGGAGGAAGAGGAGGTGGAGGAAGAGAAGGAGGAGGAAGAGAAGGAGGAGGAAGAAAAGGAGGAGGAAGGGGAGAAGATGGAGGAAGAGGAGGAGGAGGAGAAGAAAGTAGAGGAGAAAGTGGAGGAAGAGGAGGTAGAGGAAGAGGAGGAGGAGGAAGGAAAGGAGGAGGAAGAGAAGGAGGAGGAAGAGAAGGAGGAGGAAGAGGAGGAGGAGAAGAAAGTAGAGGAGGAAGTGGAGGAAGAGGAGGTAGAGGAAGAGGAGGTAGAGGAAGATGGAGGAAGAGGAGAAAGTGGAGGAAGAGGAGGAGGAGAAAGTGGAGGAGGAGGAGGAGCAGGAGAAAGTGGAGGAAGAGGAGGAGGAGGAGAAGAAAGTGGAGGAGGAGAAAGTGGAGAAAGGGGAGGAGGAGGGGATGAGGATAAAGTAGAGGAAGTGGAGGAAGAGGAGGCGAGGAGGATAGGGAGGATAGGAGGAGGCAGAGAAATTAATGGAAGGGGAGGAGGAGGAGGATGGGGAGGATGGAGAGGAGGGAAAAAATGGAGGAAGTGGAGGAGGAGGAAAAAGTGGAGGAGGAGGAGAATGGGGAGGAGGAGGAGGAGAAAGTGGAGGAAGGGGAGGAGGAGGAAGGGGAGGAGGAGGAGGAGAAACAGGAATGGGAAGTGGAGGAAGTGGAGGAGGAGCAGGAAGCGAAAGAGGAGGAAGAAGTGGAGGAGGAGGAGAAAGTGGAAGAGGAGGAGAAAGTGGAGGAAGAGGAGGAGGAGAAGATGGAGGAAGAGGAGGAGGAGGAGGAGGAGGAGAAAGTGGAGGAAGAGGAGGAGGAGAAAGTAGAGAAGGAGGAGGAGAAAGTGGAGGAAGAGGAGAAAGTGGAGGAAGAGGAAGAGGAGAAAATGGAGGAAGAGGAGGAGGAGGAGAAAATGGAGGAGGAGGAGGAGGAGGAGAAAGTGGAGGAAGAGGAGGAGGAGGAGAAAGTGGATGAAGAGGATGAAGAGGAGGAGTAGAAAGTGGAGGAAGAGGAGGAGGAGCAAGAGGAGAACGTGGAGGAAGAGGAGGAGGAGGAGAAAGTAGAGAAGTAATTGGAGGAGGAGAATGTGGAGGAAGAGGAGGGGGATGAAGAGGAGGAGGAGGAGAAGATGGAGGAAGAGGAGGAGGAGAAAGTGTAGGACGAGGAGGTGGAGGAAGAGGAGGAGGAGGAAGAGAATGAGGAGGAGGAGGAGAAGATGGAGGAAGTGGAGTAGGAGGAGTTAGTGGAGGAAGAGAAGGTGGAGGAAGAGGAGGAGAAGAAGATGGAGGAAGTGCAGGAGGAGGAGGAGGAGAAAGAGGAGAAAGTGGAGGAGGAGGAGGATGGGGAGGAGGAGGAGGAGAAAGTGGAGGAAGGGGAGGAGGAGGAAGGGGAGGAGGAGGAGAAACAAGAATGGGAGGTGGAGGAGGAGGTAAAAGTGGAGGAGGAGCAGGAAGAGAAAGAGGAGGAAGAAGTGGAGAAAGTGGAGGAAGAGGAGGAGGAGAAGATGGAGGAAGAGGAGGAGGAGGAGGAGAAAGTGGAGGAAGAGGAGGAGGAGAAAGTGGAGGAAGAGGAGGAGGAGGAGAAAGTGGAGGAAGAGGAGGAGGAGGAGAAAGTGGAGGAAGAGGAGGAGGAGAAGAAAGTGGAGGAAGAGGAGGAGGAGGAGATAGTGGAGGAAGAGGAGGAGGAGGAGAAAGTGGAGGAAGAGGAGGAGGAGGAGGAGAAAGTGGAGGAAGAGGAGGAGGAGCAGGAGGAGAACGTGGAGGAAGAGGAGGAGGAGGAGAAAGTAGAGAAGTAATTGGAGGAGGAGAATGTGGAGGAAGAGGAGGGGGATGAAGAGGAGGAGGAGAAGATGGAGGAAGAGGAGGAGGAGAAAGTGTAAGAAGAGGAGGTGGAGGAGGAAGAGAATGACGAGGAGGAGAAGATGGAGGAAGTGGAGTAGGAGGAGATAGTGCAGGAAGAGGAGGTGGAGGAAGAGGAGGAGAAGAAGATGGAGGAGGAGGAGGAGGAGAAAGAGGAGAAAGTGTAGGAAGAGGAGGTGGAGGAAGAAGAGGAGGAGGAAGAGAATGAGGAGGAGGAGGAGATGGAGGAAGTGGAGTAGGAGGAGATAGTGGAGGAAGAGGAGGTGGAGGAAGAGGAGGTGAAGAAGATGGAGGAAGTGCAGGAGGAGAAGGAGGAGGAGAAAGAGGAGAAAGTGGAGGAAGAGGAGGAAGAGGAGAAAGTGGAGGAGGAGGAGAAAGTGGAGGAGGAGGAGGAGAAAGTGGAGAAGGAGGAGAAGATGGAGGAAGAGGAGGAGGAGGAGAAAGTGGAGGAAGAGGAGAAAGTGGAGGAAGAGGAGGAGAAGAAAGTGGAGGAGGAGGAGGAGGAGAAAGTGGAGGAAGAGGAGGAGGAGGAGGAGGAGAAAGTGGAGGAAGAGGAGGAGGAGGAGGAGGAGAAAGTGGAGAAAGAGGAGGAGGAGGAGAAAGTGGAGAAAGAGGAGGAGGAGAAAGTAGAGAAGTAATTGGAGAAGGAGGAGAATGTAGAGGAAGAGGAGGAGGAGGAGGAGAAGATGGAGGAGGTGGAAGTGGAGGAGGAGAAAGTGGAGGAAGAGGAGGTGGAGGAAGAGGAGGTGGAGGAAGAGAAGGAGGAGGAAAAGAAGGAGGAGGAAGAGAAGGAGGAGGAAGGGGAGAAGATGGAGGAAGAGGAGGAGGAGGAGAAGAAAGTAGAGGAGAAAGTGGAGGAAGAGGAGGTAGAGGAAGAGGAGGAGGAGGAAGGAAAGGAGGAGGAAGAGAAGGAGGAGGAAGAGAAGGAGGAGGAAGAGGAGGAGGAGAAGAAAGTAGAGGAGGAAGTGGAGGAAGAGGAGGTAGAGGAAGAGGAGGAGGAGAAGATGGAGGAAGAGGAGAAAGTGGAGGAAGAGGAGGAGGAGAAAGTGGAGGAGGAGGAGGAGCAGGAGAAAGTGGAGGAAGAGGAGGAGGAGGAGAAAGTGGAGGAGGAGAAAGTGGAGGAAGGGGAGGAGGAGGGGATGAGGATAAAGTAGAGGAAGTGGAGGAAGAGGAGGTGAGGAGGATAGGGAGGATAGGAGGAGGCAGAGAAATTAATGGAAGGGGAGGAGGAGGAGGATGGGGAGGATGGAGAGGAGGGAAAAATGGAGGAAGTGGAGGAGGAGGAAAAAGTGGAGGAGGAGGAGAATGGGGAGGAGGAGGAGGAGAAAGTGGAGGAGGGGAGGAGGAGGAAGGGGAGGAGGAGGAGGAGAAACAGGAATGGGAAGTGGAGGAAGTGGCGGAGGAGCAGGAAGAGAAAGAGGAGGAAGAAGTGGAGGAGGAGGAGAAAGTGGAAGAGGAGGAGAAAGTGGAGGAAGAGGAGGAGGAGAAGATGGAGGAAGAGGAGGAGGAGGAGGAGGAGAAAGTGGAGGAAGAGGAGGAGGAGAAAGTAGAGAAGGAGGAGGAGAAAGTGGAGGAAGAGGAAGAGGAGAAAATGGAGGAAGAGGAGGAGGAGGAGAAAATGGAGGACGAGGAGGAGGAGGAGAAAGTGGAGGAAGAGGAGGAGGAGGAGAAAGTGGAGGAAGAGGAGGAGTAGAAAGTGGAGGAAGAGGAGGAGGAGCAGGAGGAGAACGTGGAGGAAGAGGAGGAGGAGGAGAAAGTAGAGAAGTAATTGGAGGAGGAGAATGTGGAGGAAGAGGAGGGGGATGAAGAGGAGGAGGAGGAGAAGATGGAGGAGAGGAGGAGGAGAAAGTGTAGGACGAGGAGGTGGAGGAAGAGGAGGAGGAGGAAGAGAATGAGGAGGAGGAGGAGAAGATGGAGGAAGTGGAGTAGGAGGAGTTAGTGGAGGAAGAGGAGGTGGAGGAAGAGGAGGAGAAGAAGATGGAGGAAGTGCAGGAGGAGGAGGAGGAGAAAGAGGAGAAAGTGGAGGAGGAGGAGGATGGGGAGGAGGAGGAGGAGAAAGTGGAGGAAGGGGAGGAGGAAGAAGGGGAGGAGGAGGAGAAACAAGAATGGGAAGTGGAGGAGGAGGTAAAAGTGGAGGAGGAGCAGGAAGAGAAAGAGGAGGAAGAAGTGGAGAAAGTGGAGGAAGAGGAGGAGGAGAAGATGGAGGAAGAGGAGGAGGAGGAGGAGAAAGTGGAGGAAGAGGAGGAGGAGAAAGTGGAGGAAGAGGAGGAGGAGGAGAAAGTGGAGGAAGAGGAGGAGGAGGAGAAAGTGGAGGAAGAGGAGGAGGAGAAGAAAGTGGAGGAAGAGGAGGAGGAGGAGAAAGTGGAGGAAGAGGAGGAGGAGGAGAAAGTGGAGGAAGAGGAGGAGGAGGAGGAGAAAGTGGAGGAAGAGGAGGAGGAGCAGGAGGAGAACGTGGAGGAAGAGGAGGAGGAGGAGAAAGTAGAGAAGTAATTGGAGGAGGAGAATGTGGAGGAAGAGGAGGGGGATGAAGAGGAGGAGGAGAAGATGGAGGAAGAGGAGGAGGAGAAAGTGTAGGAAGAGGAGGTGGAGGAGGAAGAGAATGATGAGGAGGAGAAGATGGAGGAAGTGGAGTAGGAGGAGATAGTGGAGGAAGAGGAGGTGGAGGAAGAGGAGGAGAAGAAGATGGAGGAGGAGGAGGAGGAGAAAGAGTAGAAAGTGGAGGAAGAGGAGGAGGCGGAAAAAGTGGAGGAAGAGGGGAGGAGGAGGAGAAAGTGGAGGAGGAGGAGAACGTGGAGGAGGAGGAGGAGAAAGTGGAGGAGGAGGAGATCGTGGAGGAGGAGGAGGAGAAAGTGGAGGAGGAGGAGAAGAAGGAGGAAGAGGAGGAGGAGAAAGTGGAGGAAGAGGAGAAAGTGGAGAAAGAGGAGGAGGAGAAAGTGGAGGAAGAGGAGGAGGAGAAAGTGGAGGAAGAGGAGGAGGAGGAGGAGGAGAAAGTGGAGGAAGAGGAGGAGGAGAAGGAGGAGGAGGAGAAAGTAGAGAAGTAATTGGAGAAGGAGGAGAATGTGGAGGAAGAGGAAGAGGAGGAGGAGAAGATGGAGGAGGTGGAAGTGAAGGAGGAGTAGAAAGTGGAGGAAGAGAAGGTGGAGGAAGAGGAGTTGGAGGAAGAGGAGGAGGAGGAAGAGAAGGAGGAGGAAGAGAAGGAGGAGGAAGGGGAGAAGATGGAGGAAGAGGAGGAGGAGGAGAAGAAAGTATAGGAGAAAGTGGAGGAAGAGGAGGTAGAGGAAGAGGAGGAGGAGGAGAAGATGGAGGAAGAGGAGAAAGTGGAGGAAGAGAAGGAGGAGGAGCAGGAGAAAGTGGAGCAGGAGGAGGAGCAGGAGAAAGTGGAGGAAGAGGAGGAGGAGGAGAAAGTGGAGGAAGAGGAGGAGGAGGAGGAGAAAGTGGAGGAAGAGGAGGAGGAGAAAGTGGAGGAAGAGGAGGAGGAGAAGAAGAAAGTGGAGGAGGAGAAAGTGGAGGAAGAGGAGGAGGAGAAGAAGAAAGTGGAGGAGGAGAAAGTGGAGGAAGGGGAGGAGGAGGGGATGAGGATAAAGTAGAGGAAGTGGAGGAAGAGGAGGTGAGGAGGATAGGGAGGATAGGAGGAGGCAGAGAAATTAATGGAAGGGGAGGAGGAGGAGGATGGGGAGGATGGAGAGGAGGGAAAAAATGGTGGAAGTGGAGGAGGAGGAAAAAGTGTAGGAAGTGGAGGAGGAGAAGAAAGAGGAGAAATTGGAGGAGGAGGAGAAAGAGAAAGTGGAGGAGAGGAGAAAGAGAAAGTGGAGGAAGAGGAGAAAGAGAAAGTGGAGGTGGAGGAGAAAGTGGAGGAGAGGAGGAGGGAGGAGGAGGAGGGAGGAGGAGAAAGTGAAGGAAGAGGAAGAGGAGAAAGTAGAGGAGGAGGAGAAAGTGGAGGAAGAGGAGGAGAAAGTGGAGGAAGAGGAGGAGGAAGAGAAATTGGAGGAAGAGGAGGATGAGAAAGCGGAGAAAGAGGAGGAGATGGAGAAAGTGGAAGAAGTGGAAGAGAAAGTGGAGGAGGAGTCGGAGAAAGTGGAGGAGGAGGAGGAGAAAGTGGAGGAGGAGGAGGAGAAAGTGGAGGAGGAGGAGGAGAAAGTGGCGGAGGAGGAGAAAGTGGTAGAGAACGTGGAGGAGGAGGAAGAGGAGGAGGGGGAGAAAGAGGAGGAGGGGGAGCAGGAAGAGAATTGGAGGAAGAAGAGGAGGAGTAGGAGGTGAAAGTGGAGGCAGAGGAGGAGGAGAAAGTGGAGGCAGAGGAGGAGGAGAAAGTGGAGGCAGAGGAGGAGAAAGTGGAGGAAATGGAGGAGAAAGCGGAGGAAGAGGAGGAGGAGGAGGAGAAAGTGGATGCAGAGGAGGAGAAAGTGGAGGAAATGGAGGAGAAAGCGGAGGAAGAGGAGGAGGAGAAAGTGGAGGAAGAGGAGGAGGAGGAGCAGAAAGCGGAGGAGGATAAGAAAGCGGAGGAGAAAGTGGATGGAGGAGGAGGAGGAGAAAGTGGATGAGGAGGAACTGGGGGAGGTGGAGAAGAAAGTGGTGTAGGAGGAGTAAGAGAAAGTGGAGGAGAAGGAAGTGGAGGAGGAGGAAGTAGGGGAGGAGGAGGAGGTGGTTGAGGAAGAGGAGGAGGAGGGGGAATAAGAGGAGGAGGGGAGGAAGTGGAGGAAGTGGAGGAGGAGGAGAAAGTGGAGGAAAGGGAGGAGGAAGAGGAGGAGGAGGAGAAAGTGGCGGAAGAGGAGGAGAAAGTGGAGGAAGAGGAGGAGAAAGTGGAGGAAGAGGAGGAGAAAGTGGCGGAAGAGGAGGAGAAAGTGGCGGAAGAGGAGGAGAAAGTGGAGGAAGAGGAGGAGAAAGTGGAGGAAGAGGAGGAGAAAGTGGAGGAAGAGGAGGAGAAAGTGGAGGAGGTGGAGGAGGAGATCAAGGAGGATGAGAAAGTTGAGGAAGAGGAGCAGGAGGAGAAAGTGGAGGAAGAGGAGGAGAAAGTGGAGGAAGAGGAGGAGGAGGAGGAAGAGGAGGAAGAGGAGGATGAGAAAGTGGAGAAAGAGGAGGAGACGGAGAAAGTGGAAGAAGTGGAGGAGAAAGCGGAGTAAGAGGAAGAGGAGGAGGAGAAAGTGGAGGAGGGGGAGAAAGTGGAGGAGGGGGAGAAAGTGGAGGAGGGGAGAAAGTGGAGGAGGGGGAGAAAGTGGAGGAGGGGGAGAAAGTGGAGGAGGGGGAGAAAGTGAGGAGGGGGAGAAGGGTGGAGGAGGGGGAGAAAGTGGAGGAGGGGGAGAAAGTGGAGGAGGGGGAGAAAGTGGAGGAGGGGGAGAAAGTGGAGGAGGGGGAGAAAGTGGAGGAGGAGAGAAGTGGAGGCAGAGGAGGAGGTGGAGGAGAAAGTGGAGGCAGAGGAGGAGAAAGTGGAGGCAGAGGAGGAGGTGGAGGAGAAAGTGGAGGCAGAGGAGGAGAAAGTGGAGGAAAGTGGAGGAGAGAAGCGGAGTAAGAGGAAGAGGAGGAGGAGAAAGTGGAGGAAGAGGAGGAGGAGAAAGTGGAGGAAGAGGAGGTGGCGAGAAAGTGGAGGAAGAGGTAGAGGAGAAAGTGGGGGAAGAGGAGGACGAGGAGGAGAAAGAGGAGAAAGTGGATGAGAGGAGGAAATTGAGGGGGAGGAACTGGAGGAGGAGGAAGGAGGAGAAGAAGTGGTGTAGGAGGAGTAAGAGAAGAAAGTGGAGGGGAAGGAAGTGGAGGAGGAGGAAGTAGGGGTGGAGGAGGAGGTGGAAGAGGAGGAGGAATAAGAGGAGAGGGTGGAGGGGGGACAAAGTGGAGGAGGAGGAGAAAATGGAAGTGGAGGAGGAGGAGAAAGTGGGGGAGGAGGAAATGGAGGCAGAGGAAAGTGGAGGAGGAGGAGGGGAGGAAATGGAGGAGGAGGGAGGGGAGGAGGAGAAAATGGAGGGGAAGGAAGTGGGGAGGAGGATGTGGAGGAGGAGGAGGAAGTGGAGGAGGAGGAAGAATAGGAGGGGAGGAATATGAGGAGGAGGGGCAGAAAGTGGGAAGAGGAGAAGGCGTGGAGAGGGAGGAAATGGAGGAGGAGGAGGAAGTGGAGGAGGAGGGGGTGGAAGTGGAGGAGGATGTGGAGGAGGAGGAGGAAGTGGAGGAGGAGGGGGGAGGAAGTGGAGGAGGAGGAGGGGAGGAAGTGGAGGAGGAGGATTTAGGAGGAGTGGGGAGGAGGGTGAGGAACTGGAGGAAGCAGGAGGATGAAGTGGAGGATGATAAAGTGGAGGAGGAGGGGAGGAAGTGGAGGAGGAGGAATTGGAGGAGAAGGAGCAATTGGAGGAGGAGGGGGCAGGAAGTGGAGGAGGAGGGAGGAGGAAGTGGAGGAGGGGAGAATTGGAGGAGGAGGAGGAGGCAGGGAGGCTACAATATAAACAGACCCTGTCTGCCAGGGCTCTGTGTGATGAGATGATTAATGAGTGAGACCAGTAATCACCATTCACCAACAGTCTCACACTCCTCTCCTCTCCTCTCTCACTGACCATCACATCGTCCTCTTTCTGACAACACTCACTGCTTCCTCCCTCAGTTCAGCGCAGAAATAATAACCACCATCAAATGCAAATTCAAATCCAAGTTTATCGATTCACTCATTAAATAATTCAGACAAATATTCACCTTGTGCATTCCCTTGGTGCCTGTTGTCCGTGTGCCTTTACCTAGCCTAGTGCTCCTACGAGGTGCTTCCCCAGTGGTTGGGAGCATGGGTGGTGGGAGGCTGCTGGCCCTCAATGGAGGAACGTGCAGATGGCCTTGGAGGACGATCTCGAGCAGCTCTGGGCCTGGAGGGCCCGGCTTCAGACTGCACCATCGCAGCATGGGCTGCAGCAGTCTGGCCTGGCTGGCCGACGGGGCAACCACAGGGGCACTGGCGGAGTGGCAGGGGTGGGAGCAGGAAGGCTGTTGTCCTGAGAGAGGACAGCAGGTCCGACTGCCATGGCGCCACTGCCACTCTCCCGGGGCGGCGCCTCAGCACTCCTGGTGATCAGCTGGAGAACGGATTGCTGGAGTGCTGTCACTCCCTGGAAGCCCCGTTCCACAACGGCCCCCAGACCCACGACAGCAGCCAGTCTGAGCTCCAAACGCAGCAGTCAGACCTTGGATGGAAGCTGTGACATCAGTCATCAGACGCTGCGTCATGGTGGTTCCACGGGGTGCGCTGATGGAGGTCGACCACCCGTTCCATGTTGGAAAGGATGGGCTCCAAGCTCTGTGTCCCAAGCCCTGCGCCAAGTTGGAGCTGGACTCCTCCATGTCCCTTCTCATTGTGCCCAGGCTTTCTGGCAGGTTTTCCAGTGCCCCAAGCATTTGTTGGTGTACGCCCATCAGCCGTCTTCTGCAGCCTGGCCCATCGAAGTCCTCATCTGACTCCTCTGCAGCAGAACTAGTGAACGACCTCGCCCTCCGGCGAGCTGGCACCTGTGGTATCCGTTCCCCCCCCGCCCCGGCTTCCTGCACACTTGTGCTCGCTGTCTCACCACGTGCAGATCCCCCCCCTCTCTATCCTCACCTCGAAACGACACGCAGTGTCAGTCTCTGAGCTGGTGGCTGCGAGTGTAAGATCGAATGATGGTCTCTCTTCATCATCACTGTCTTCTTCCTCTGCCTCCTCTGATGTGCCGGTTCCAGTTCGTGGGTATCTGAAATGACAAAGGGAGACGGATTGAGCTGTGGAGCGGGGAGAGGAGAAAGTAAGATGTGTGTGCTCACACCATCAACAGCACGTGAGTCAGAAAAGATTGTGGGATGAGGGAGAAGTGGGGAGCGAGAAGGAGGATTAGGTATACAGAGACCCTCATCGTCGATCCCTCCAGCACCACCAGTGGCCATGGCCACATTGAAGGCCCTTCCCATGATGGCCATCGCCGTCTCCTCCATGGGGGTGAGGACGTGTACGTGCACCTGTCCTCCTCCAGTTGTTTCGTGCTGCCTCCTGTTATGCGCCACCTTCTCCTGCAAGACAGAGAGGAGTGTGTGGGTGATGTGGCTGTCATGGTTGAATAGCTGCCAGTTGTGGGTGTGAGGCTGGCAGCAGTGTGTGAGGGTGAGATAAAGCATATGAACTGAAGAGTTGAGTACTGATTGATAGAGATTGTTGGGAGGTGGGTGATGGGGGGTGTAATGTGTGGAGCGGTGGACGAGGCTAGTGGTGCAGTTGGTAGGATATCTCGCTTGAAACTTGACCTCACTCAACTTGACAACTCGCGTCAGATCATTAAACTTCTTCCTGCACTGCATCTATTCACCCTTGATGTTACTTCCTTGCATTGCCTCCTGAGCACATGCCAGGAGGGCCTTCTGCCTCCCTGCGGTTACAGGATGTCCCTCCTTCTCTCCACCTCGTGCACCAAGGCCTCCAGTGTATTATCAGAAAATACGCTCTCTCACAGGCCGGGACAGCTTGACAAAAAACTTCAAAATCAATTCACTTCCTGACACCATTTCATGCAGTCACAATGCACCTCACCTTTAAGAGGTGCAGGGTGCCTTTAAGTAGTGGCAGCCACTCGCGATATCGGGCCTCCTGCTGATGCGTGCAGCCAGTGAACAGTGTGTGTGGCGCTGGCTGCACGCAGCAATCGTGGAAATCAGCAGACAGCACCAATTTAATGTAATGAACGGGCAGGGGTTAATGACAGACTGTGATCCCCACACCAGGGGTTTATCCAATTTAATGTAATGAACGGGCACGGGTTAATGACAGACTGTGATCCCCACACCAGGGGTTTATGCGATTTAATGTAATGAACGGGCACGGGTTAATGACAGACTGTGATCCCCACAACAGGGGTTTATCCAATTTAATGTAATGAACGGGCACGGGTTAATGACAGACTGTGATCCCCACAACAGGGGTTTATCCAATTTAATGTAATGAACGGGCACGGGTTAATGACAGACTGTGATCCCCACACCAGGGGTTTATCTAATTTAATGTAATGAACGGGCACGGGTTAATGACAGACTGTGATCCCCACACCAGGGGTTTATCCGATTTAATGTAATGAACGGGCACGGGTTAATGACAGACTGTGATCCCCACACCAGGGGTTTATCTAATTTAATGTAATGAACGGGCACGGGTTAATGACCGACTGTGATCCCCACACCAGGGGTTCATCCAATTTAATGTAATGAACGGGCACGGGTTAATGACAGACTGTGATCCCCACAACAGGGGTTTATCCAATTTAATATAATGAACGGGCACGGGTTAATGACAGACTGTGATCCCCACACCAGGGGTTTTTCCGATTTAATGTAATGAACGGGCACGGGTAAATGACAGACTGTGATCCCCACACCAGGGGTTTATCCGATTTAATGTAATGAACGGGCACGGGTTAATGACAGACTGTGATCCCCACACCAGGGGTTTATCTAATTTAATGTAATGAACGGGCACGGGTTAATGACAGACTGTGATCCCCACACCAGGGGTTTATCCAATTTAATGTAATGAACGGGCACGGGTTAATGACAGACGGTGAACCCCACACCAGGGGTTTATCCAATTTAATGTAATGAACGGGCACGGGTTAATGACAGACTGTGATCCCCACACCAGGGGTTTATCTAATTTAATGTAATGAACGGGCACGGGTTAATGACAGACTGTGATCTCCGCACCAGGGTTTTATCTAATTTAATGTAATGAACGGGCACGGGTTAATGACAGACTGTGATCCCCACACCAGGGGTTTATCTAATTTAATGTAATGAACGGGCACGGGTTAATGACAGACTGTGATCCCCACACCAGGGGTTTATCCAATTTAATGTAATGAACGGGCACGGGTTAATGACAGACTGTGTTCCCCACACCAGGGGTTTATCCAATTTAATGTAATGAACGGGCACGGGTTAATGACAGACTGTGATCCCCACACCAGGGGTTTATCCGATTTAATGTAATGAACGGGCACGGGTTAATGACAGACTGTGATCCCCACACCAGGGGTTTAACCAATTTAATGTAATGAACGGGCACGGGTTAATGACAGACTGTGATCCCCACACCAGGGATTTATCTAATTTAATGTAATGAACGGGCACGGGTTAATGACCGACTGTGATCCCCACACCAGGGGTTTATCTAATTTAATGTAATGAACGGGCACGGGTTAATGACAGACTGTGATCCCCACACCAGGGGTTTATCTAATTTAATGTAATGAACGGGCACGGGTTAATGACAGACTGTGATCCCCACACCAGGGGTTTATCCAATTTAATGTAATGAACGGGCACGGGTTAATGACAGACTGTGATCCCCACACCAGGGGTTTATCCAATTTAATGTAATGAACGGGCACGGGTTAATGACAGACTGTGATCCCCACACCAGGGGTTTATCTAATTTAATGTAATGAACGGGCACGGGTTAATGACAGACTGTGATCCCCACACCAGGGGTTTATCCAATTTAATGTAATGAACGGGCACGGGTTAATGACCGACTGTGATTCCCACACCAGGGGTTTATCTAATTTAATGTAATGAACGGGCACGGGTTAATGACAGACTGCGATCCCCACACCAGGGGTTTATCCGATTTAATGTAATGAACGGGCACGGGTTAATGACAGACTGTGATCCCCGCACCAGGGGTTTATCTAATTTAATGTAATGAACGGGCACGGGTTAATGACAGACTGCGATCCCCACACCAGGGGTTTATCCAATTTAATGTAATGAACGGGCACGGGTTCATGACAGACTGTGATCCCCACACCAGGGGTTTATCCAATTTAATATAATGAACGGGCACGGGTTAATGACAGACTGTGATTCCCACACCAGGGGTTTATCCAATTTAATGTAATGAACGGGCACGGGTTAATGACAGACTGTGTTCCCCACACCAGGGGTTTATCCAATTTAATGTAATGAACGGGCACGGGTTAATGACAGACTGTGTTCCCCACACCAGGGGTTTATCTAATTTAATGTAATGAACGGGCACGGGTTAATGACAGACTGTGTTCCCCACACCAGGGGTTTATCTAATTTAATGTAATGAACGGGCACGGGTTAATGACAGACTGTGATCCCCACACCAGGGGTTTATCTAATTTAATTTAATGAATGGGCACGGGTTAATGACAGACAGTGATCCCCACACCAGGGGTTTATCTAATTTAATGTAATGAACGGGCACGGGTTAATGACAGACTGTGATCCCCACACCAGGGGTTGATCCAATTTAATGTAATGAACGGGCACGGGTTAATGACAGACTGTGATCCCCACACCAGGGTTTTATCTAATTTAATGTAATGAACGGGCACGGGTTAATGACAGACAGTGATCCCCACACCAGGGGTTTATCCAATTTAATGTAATGAACGGGCACGGGTTAATGACAGACTGTGATCCCCACACCAGGGGTTTATCCAATTTAATGTAATGAACGGGCACGGGTTAATGACAGACTGTGTTCCCCACACCAGGGGTTTATCCAATTTAATGTAATGAACGGGCACGGGTTAATGACAGACTGTGTTCCCCACACCAGGGGTTTATCGAATTTAATGTAATGAACGGGCATGGGTTAATGACAGACTGTGATCCCCTCACCAGGGGTTTATCTAATTTAATGTAATGAACGGGCACGGGTTAATGACCGACTGTGATCCCCACACCAGGGGTTTATCTAATTTAATGTAATGAACGGGCACGGGTTAATGACAGACTGTGATCCCCACACCAGGGGTTTATCCAATTTAATGTAATGAACGGGCACGGGTTAATGACAGACTGTGATCCCCACACCAGGGGTTTATCTAATTTAATGTAATGAACGGGCACGGGTTAATGACAGACTGTGATCCCCACACCAGGGGTTTATCTAATTTAATGTAATGAACGGGCACGGGTTAATGACAGACAGTGATCCCCACACCAGGGGTTTATCCAATTTAATGTAATGAACGGGCACGGGTTAATGACAGACTGTGATCCCCACACCAGGGGTTGATCCAATTTAATGTAATGAACGGGCACGGGTTAATGACAGACTGTGATCCCTACACCAGGGTTTTATCTAATTTAATGTAATGAACGGGCACGGGTTAATGACAGACTGTGATCCCCACACCAGGGGTTTATCCAATTTAATGTAATGAACGGGCACGGGTTAATGACAGACTGCGATCCCCACACCAGGGGTTTATCCAATTTAATGTAATGAACGGGCACGGGTTAATGACAGACTGTGATTCCCACACCAGGGGTTTATCCAATTTAATGTAATGAACGGGCACGGGTTAATGACAGACTGTGATCCCCACACCAGGGGTTTATCCAATTTAATGTAATGAACGGGCACGGGTTAATGACAGACTGTGATTCCCACACCAGGGGTTTATCCAATTTAATGTAATGAACGGGCACGGGTTAATGACAGACTGTGTTCCCCACACCAGGGGTTTATCCGATTTAATGTAATGAACGGGCACGGGTTAATGACAGACTGTGATCCCCACACCAGGGGTTTATCTAATTTAATGTAATGAACGGGCACGGGTTAATGACAGACTGTGATCCCCACACCAGGGGTTTATCCAATTTAATGTAATGAACGGGCACGGGTTAATGACAGACTGTGTTCCCCACACCAGGGGTTTATCTAATTTAATGTAATGAACGGGCATGGGTTAATGACAGACTGTGATCCCCTCACCAGGGGTTTATCTAATTTAATGTAATGAACGGGCACGGGTTAATGACAGACTGTGATCCCCACACCAGGGGTTTATCTAATTTAATGTAATGAACGGGCACGGGTTAATGACAGACTGTGATCCCCACACCAGGGGTTTATCCAATTTAATGTAATGAACGGGCACGGGTTAATGACAGACTGTGATCCCCACACCAGGGGTTTATCCAATTTAATGTAATGAACGGGCACGGGTTAATGACAGACTGTGATCCCCACACCAGGGTTTTATCCAATTTAATGTAATGAACGGGCACGGGTTAATGACAGACTGTGATCCTCACACCAGGGTTTTATCTAATTTAATGTAATGAACGGGCACGGGTTAATGACAGACTGTGATCCCCACACCAGGGGTTTATCTAATTTAATGTAATGAACGGGCACGGGTTAATGACCGACTGTGATCCCCACACCAGGGGTTTATCCAATTTAATGTAATGAACGGGCACGGGTTAATGACAGACTGTGATCCCCACACCAGGGGTTTATCTAATTTAATGTAATGAACGGGCACGGGTTCATGACAGACTGTGATCCCCACACCAGGGGTTTATCCGATTTAACCTCCCTTCTCTGTTATTTGCTCTCAATTCCTCAGCTCTCTCCTGGAATCCTGACCCTTCGCCGCAGGGGACGGATAACTTTTTGCCTCAAACCCCTTCCTACTTTTATAGTCTTCAATCAGGCCACTTCCAAGTCTCCTCTTTTCCACAAGTAAACAAAGCCCTTAACTTAGCTTCCCGACCCCTGGAATTATCTCTCATGCATTTCTGAATCTTGGGTGAGATTGCAGCGGCAAGGAGGGAATTTCAATTCAGAAATGCCAGTGGGAGTGAGGAGCTGTAATGTGTGCTCTCCGCCACCAAGGGGCAGTCCCGCTCTGGGTTACTGAGGCCTCCTGACTCAGTCACTGTGCATTGGACAGGAGGGAGTCACCAATATTTCAATATTCAATCACAGCACAAAGCCAGCGAAGGACAGCAACAACAGCTTGCATTTATACAGCGCCCTTAACGTAGTGAAACGTCCCAAGGAGCATTATAGAATCATAGAAAGTTACGGCACAGAAGGAGGCCATTCGGCCCATCATGTCCATGCTGGCCAAAAAAGAGCTATCCAGCTTAATTCCACTTTCCCGCACTCGGTCCGTAGCCCTGTTGGTCACGGCTCTTCAGGTCCACATCCAGGTATTTTTTTTAAATCAGTTAAGGGTTTCTGCCTCTCCCACCCTCTCAGGCTGTGAGTTCCAGACCCACACCACCCTCAGGGGGAAAAAATTTCTCCTCAGCTCCCCTCTAATCCTTCTACCAATCACTTTAAATCTATGCCCCCTGGTCACTGACTCCTCTGTTAAGGGAAATAGGTCCTTCCTATCCACTCTATCTGGGCCCCTCATAATTTTGTACACCTCAATTAAATCACCCCTCAGCCTCCTCGGTTCCAAAGAAAACAACCCCAGCCTATCCAATCTTTCCTCATAGCTAAAATTCTCCAGTCCTGGCAACATCCTCGTAAATCTCCTCTGCACCCTCTCTAGTGCAATCACATCATTCCTGTAATGTGGTGACCAGAACTGTACACAGTACTCAAGCTGTGGTCTAACTAGTGTTTTATACAGTTCCAGCATAACATCCCTGCTCATACATTCTGTGCCTCGGCTAATAAAGGAAAGTATCCCATATGCCTTCTTAACCACCTTATCTACCTGACCTGCTACCTTCAGGGATCTGTGGACATGTACTCCAAGGTCCCTCACTTCCTCTACACCTCTCAGTATCCTCCCATTTATTGTGTATTCCCTTGCCTTGTTTGCCCTCCCCAAATGCATTACCTCACACTTCTCTGGATTGAACTCCATTTGCCACTTTTCTGCCCACCCGACCAGTCCATTGATATCTTCCTGCAGTCTACAGCTTTCCTCCTCACTATCAACCACACGGCCAATTTTTGTATCATCTGCAAACTTCATGATCAAACCCCCTACATTAAAGCCTAAATCATTAATATATATCACAAAAAGCAAGGGACCGAGTACTGAGCCCTGCAGGACCCCACTGGAAACAGCCTTCCAGTCACAAAAACACCCGTCACCCTGCTTCCTGCCATTGAGTCAATTATCAAACAGAATTTGACACTGAACCACTTAAGGAGATATTGGGACAAGTCAAAGAGGGACGTTTTAAGGAGCATCTTAAAGGAGGAGAGAGAGGTGGAGAGACGGAGAGGTTTGGGGAGGGAATTATAGAGCTCAGGGTCTAGGCAGCTGAAGGCACGGCCGCCAATGGTGGAGCGATTAAAATCGGGAATGGACAAGAGGCCAGAATTGGAGGAGTGCAGAGATCTCGGAGGGTTGTAGGGCTGGAGGAGGTTACAGAGATAGGGAGGGGCGAGGTCACTGAGGGATTTGAAAACAAGGGTGAGAATTTTAAAATTGAGGTGCTTAAAAAAGTATGGGCTGCAAGTCAGGATGGATTTGTTAAAGGCAAATCGTGTTGGACTAACTTGATTGAGTTCTTTGATGAAGTAACGGAGAGGGTTAATGAGGGTAGTGCGGTTGATGTTGTGTATATGGACTTTCATACCATAGGGATTAAAGGGTCAGTGGCAGGGTGGATACAAAATTGGCTAAAGGACAGGAAGCAGAGAGCAGTGGTGAACGGTTGTTTTTCAGGCTAGAGGAAGTTTACAGTGGTGTTCCCCAGGGGTCAGTATTAGGACCACTGCTCTTTTTAATATATATTACTGACCTAGACTTGGGTATAGAGGGTATAATTTCAAAGTTTGCAGATGATATGAAACTCGGAAATGTAGTAAACAATGTGGAGGATAGTAACAGACTTCAGGAGGACAGAGACAGACTGGTGAAATGGGCAGACACATGGCAGATAAAATTTAACACAGAGAAGTGTGAAGTGATACATTTAGGTCAGAAGCCACTCTCAGGGTCTGAATCTCAGCATTCCCACTGCTCTACATAAGAACGGAATCCAGGCCTGCAGGGAGCCCCTTTCCAAGCTCTCCTTCAGACTTTGTAAAGCAGAGGAGGTGCTCGGCCCCAGAGCCAAGGTGGCAGCACAGAGCTTCCATCAAACTTGTTAGAGTTGTCATCAGAGGCTCCATTGCCGTGGGTCCCCTTCAGTGCTCAAAGAGCTGACCACAAGCTCCATGTTTGACTGCATGGTCTCAATGCCGTGAGCAAAGACAGCACACAAGTTGGAGCTGGACTCCTCCATGCTCTCTGACATTGTGCACAAGCTTGCTGGTAGGCAGCCCACTGCATTTGGGAGGTCCCTGTGAATTGCCATCAATCTTATGTATGATGCACTCCCATCTGTACCCTGCGCAACGGGGCTAAGATGTGAGCTTCCCCCTCTGGCGAGATGCTTCCTGGTCCATCTTAACCCCCTGCCCTTCCACATGCAAATCCTTCGAGCCTATCTTCTGAACCATATGTGGTGCTAGTTTCTGAGCTGGTGTCTACGAGTGTAAGGTGACGATTCCTGTTTTGCAATGCTGCCCTCTTCATCATCATCATCATCTGCTTCCTGAGGGCTGAGTGATGTTCTGGAGCTGAAATGGAAAAGAGGGCCTAGAGTTTGCATTTAGTGGCATAGGTGAGCAGACACAGATGGTTGGCTTCTGAAAGCAGCAAAAATTTGTCCTGCATCATGTGGAAGGATGAACTTTAAGTGAGAAGGGAAGGAGGGAAAGATGGTTTAAAACTGCAGGACTGGTCCTCCTCCAATGGCTGTCTGCTAATGACGATCCGGATTCTTTCCCCTCAGTCTGGTTCAGTAAAAACTGAAGTCGAATACATTTTAAAGTTCAGCACATCTTTAATAGCAGGGTTCTTAGTCTGCAGCATTGATTTGGACTCCTGATAGAGTCCCTCTATGCTGGCAGAGCAAGAACAAAAACATACAGAAATCCACACGTTTTTATACAAATCAATAGGGTTGGAACATACTTAACGAGGGTCAACACCAATCATAAGCCGGGCATAGGTTGCCATGCGAGGTTACATTATTTCCGGCCAATCATAGATCGTCCATGTGCTGACCATGCTGCTGTTAGACATCAAAGGGGATACTTCCTCACCTTCCAAATTGCAATGTTCTTCCCTGTTCCTTCTGTTCCTTATCTCCCAACCTGGAATGTCTTTCAACTTTGGCTAAGCTCGTTACCTATATTGATCTGCCATAAACATGGAGACATTCAGACCAGTCCTTGAATCACATCAAAGACTCTACATTGCTAAGACAATGCAAACCTGCTGACTACGCAAACATATGGCCCAGCAGGAGGCCAGGCCACCTGTACCAATCTCAGTTACTAACTAATTAACACTTTCTAACCATTTTGCATTCTGCTTCTTTGCCACGTAGACATTTTAATATTTTACTGAAAACTGACCACGTAGGGATTCTCACTCCCTGTTGCTGTGTACGGGCTTGCCTTGCCTTGTTCACCAGACTGATCCCTGGGATGGCAGGACTGTCATATGAGGAGAGATTGAGTCGACTCGGCCTGTATTTACTCGAGTTTAGAAGAATGAGAGGGGATCTCATTGAAACATTTAAATTCTGACAGGGCTAGACAGACTGGATGCAGGGAGGATGTTTCCCCTGGCTGGGGGGGTCCAGAACCAGGGGTCACAGTCTCAGGATAGGGGGTAGGATATTTAGGACTGAGATGAGGAGAAATTTCTTCACTCAGAGCGTGGTGAACCTGTGGAATTCTCTACCACAGAGGGTTGTGGAGGCCAAGTCACTGAATATATTTAAGAAGGAGCTAGATAGATTTCTAGACACAAAAGGCATCAAGGGGTATGGGGAGAGAGCAGGAATATGGTACTGAGATAGAGGATCAGCCATGATCATATTGAATGGCGGAGCAGGCTCGAAGGGCCGAATGGCCTACTCCTGCTCCTATTTCCTATGTTTCTATGTTTTTAAGAATGAGGAGAGGCAATATAAACTAAATGGTACAATTTTAAAGGGGGTGCAGGAACAGAGAGACCTGGGGGTGCACATACACAAATCTTTGAAGGTGGCAGATCAAGTTGAGAAGCCTGTTAAAAAAGCTTATGGGATCCTGGGCTTTACTAACAGAGGCATAAAAGCAAGGCAGTTATGCTAAACCTTTATGAAACAATGGTTAAGCCTCAGCTGGAGTATTGTGTTCAATTCTGGGCACCACATTTCAGAACATAAGAACATAAGAAATAGGAGCAGGAGTAGGCCAATCGGCCCCTCGAGCCTGCTCCGCCATTCAATAAGATCATGGCTGATCTGATCCGAACCTCAAATCTAAATTCATGTCCAATTTCCTGCCCGCTCCCCGTAACCCCTAATTCCCTTTACTTCTCGGAAACTGTCGATTTCTGTTTTAAATTTATTTAATGATGTAGCTTCCACAGCTTCCTGGGGCAGCAAATTCCACAGACCTACTACCCTCTGAGTGAAGAAGTTTCTCCTCATCTCAGTTTTGAAAGAGCAGCCCCTTATTCTAAGATTATGCCCCCTAGTTCTAGTTTCACCCATCCTTGGGAACATCCTTACCGCATCCACCCGATCAAGCCCCTTCACAATCTTATATGTTTCAATAAGATCGCCTCTCATTCTTCTGAACTCCAATGAGTAGAGTCCCAATCTACTCAACCTCTCCTCATATGTCCACCCCCTCATCCCCGGGATTAACCGAGTGAACCTTCTTTGTACTGCCTTGAGAGCAAGTATGTCTTTTCTTAAGTATGGAGACCAAAACTGTATGCAGTATTCCAGGTGCGGTCTCACCAATACCTTATATAACTGCAGCAATACCTCCCTGTTTTTATATTCTATCCCCCGAGCAATAAAAGCCAACATTCCGTTGGCCTTCTTGATCACCTGCTGCACCTGCATACTAACTTTTTGATCTTCTTGCACTAGGGCTCCCAGATCCCTTTGCACTGCAGTACTTTCCAGTTTCTCGCCATTAAGATAATAACTTGCTCTCTGATTTTTCCTGCCAAAGTGCATAACCTCACATTTTCCAATATTGTATTGCATCTGCCAAATCTCCGCCCACTCACCCAGCCTGTCTATATCCCCTTGTAGGTTTTTTATGTCCTCCTCACTCTCTACTTTCCCTCCCATCTTTGTATCATCTGCAAACTTTGATATGTTACACTCGGTCCCCTCCTCCAAATCGTTAATATAGATTGTAAAGAGTTGGGGACCCAGCACCGACCCCTGCGGAACACCACTGGCTACTGGTTGCCAGTCCGAGAATGAACCATTTATCCCAACTCTCTGCTTCCTGTTAGATAACCAATCCTCCACCCATGCCAGAATATTACCCCCAATCCAGTGATTCTTTATCTTGAGCAATAATCTTTTATGTGGCACCTTGTCGAATGCCTTCTGGAAGTCTAAATACACTATGTCCACTGGTTCCCCTTTATCCACCCTGTACGTTATTTCCTCAAAGAACTCAAGCAAATTTGTCAGACATGACTTCCCCTTCATAAAGCCATGCTGACTTTGTCCTATTAAATTATGTTTATCCAAATGTTCTGCTACTGTCTCCTTAATAATAGACTTCAAAATTTTACCCACCACAGTTGTTAGGCTAACTGGTCTATAATTTCCAGCCTTCTGCCTACTACCCTTTTTAAATATGGGTGTTACATTAGCAGTTTTCCAATCTGCCGGGACCTTTGCCGAGTCCAGAGAATTTTGGAAAATTATTACCAAAGCATCCACAATCCCTACTGCCACTTCCCTCAAGACCCTAGGATGGAAGCCATCAGGTCCAGGGGATTTATCCGCTTTGAGGCCCATTAATTTACTGAGTACCAATTCCTTAGTGATTTTAATCGTATTTAGCTCCTCCCCCCCAGAGCCCCCTGTTTGTCCAGTGTTGGGATATTCTTAGTGTCCTCTACCGTAAAGACTGAAACAAAATATTTGTTCAGCATTTTTGCCATCTCCATGTTTCCCACCATTAATTTCCCGGTCTCATCCTCTAAGGGACCTACATTTGCCTTAGCCACCCTTTTTCTTTTTATATAACTATAGAATCTCTTGCTATCTGTTTTTATATTTTTTGCTAATTTATTTTCATAATCTATCTTCCCTTTCTTAATCAATCCTTTCGTTACTTTTTGCTGTCTTTTGAAGACTTCCCAATCTTCTATCCTCCCACTAAGTTTGGCTACCTTATGTGTCCTTGTTTTTAGTCGGATACTAGCTTTGATTTCTTTACTTAGCCACGGATGGCTGTCATTTCTTTTACACCCTTTTTTCCTCAGTGGAATATATTTATTTTGAAAGTTGTAAAATAACTCCTTGAATGAACACCACTGCTCATGTACCGTCTTACCCTTTAATCTATTTTCCCAGTCCACTTTAATCAATTCCGCTCTCATACCATCATAGTCTCCTTTATTCAAGCTCAGTACACTTGTTTGAGAATGAACCTTCTCACCCTCTAATTGGATATGGAATGTAACCATGTTATGGTCACTCATTCCAAGGGGATCCTTAACTAGGACATTATTAATTAATCTTGGCTCATTACACAGGACCAGGTCCAAGGTTGCTTGCCCCCTTGTAGGATCAGTTACACACTGCTCAAGGAATCCATCCCTAATACACTCAATAAACTCTTCCTCAAGGCTGCCCTGCCCTATTTGATTTGTCCAGTTAATATGATAGTTAAAATCCCTCATAATTATAGCTGTTCCCTTATTACATGCCCCGACTATTTCCTGATTAATACTTCTTCCAGCAGAGTTGCAACTATTAGGAGGCCTATATACTACGCCCACTAGTGTTTTTCCCCTTATTATTCCTTATCTCTACCCAAACTGTTTCATTATCCTGATCCTTTGTCCCAATATCATTTCTCTGTATTACAGTGATTCCTTCCTTTATTAACATAGCCACCCCACCTCCCCTTCCTTCCTGCCTGTCCTTCCTGATTGTTAAATACCCTGGCATATTTAATTCCCAGTCGTTGTCACCCTGCAGCCATGTTTCTGTAATGGCCACAAGATCACACCCATACGTAGTTATTTGTGCCGTTAACTCGTCCATTTTGTTACGAATGCTACGTGCATTCAGATAAAGAACTTTCAAATATGTTTTGTGACACTTAGTTCCTGCTTTTTCCTTTTTTAACACTTTACCTTTTACTCCATACCTTCTGTCCCTTCCTGACACGCTTTCCTCTGTCTCCCTGCTCAGGTTCCCAACCCCCTGCCACAGCTTTGATGCTGGGTTAATCGCCTTACACCTTCTAGTTTTTATTTTATCTGTCGTGTCTAAAGTACACTTTCTTTCCGCTGCTCTACGCTTTTCCCTTTCTCTTGTTCTTGAACAACTGTTTGTACTATTTGTATTGTAGATTTCCCCTGGGTCTTCCCCTCTCTTGCTGCTCTCAACTTTATTCCCTTCTGACTCCCCGCTCAGGTTCCCATCCCCCTGCCACTCTAGTTTAAACCTTCCCCAACAGCACTAGCAAACACCCCCGCGAGGACATTGGTCCCGGTCCTGTTCGGGTGTAACCCGTCCCGCTTGTACAGGTCCCACCTTTCCCAGAACTGGTCCCAATGTCCCAGGAATCTAAATCCCTCCCTCCTACACCATCCCTGCAGCCACGCATTCATCCTGTCTATTCTCCTGTTCCTATACTCACTAGCACGTGGCACTGGTAGTAATCCTGAGATCACTACCTTTGAAGTCCTGCTTTTTAATTTATCTCCTAACTCCTGAAATTCACCTTGCAGGACCCCATCCCTTTTTTTAACCTATGTCGTTGGTACCAATATGGGCGTGACATCCTTGACTCTAGCACCAGGGAGGCAACATACCATCCTGGAGTCACATTTGCGGCCGCAGAAATGCCTATCTGTTCCCCTTACAATTGAATCCCCTATCACTATAGCCCTGCCACTCTTCTTCCTCCCCTCCTGTGCAGCAGAGCCACCCGTGGTGCCCCGAACCTGGCTCTTGCTGCTTTCCCCGATAAGCCATCTCCCCCAACAGTATCTAAAGCAGAATATCTGTTTGAGAGGGAGATGGCCCCAGGGGACTCCTGCTCTACCTGCCGAGTCCTTTTGCTCTGCCTGGCAGTCACCCATTTCCTTTCTGCCTGCGTAATCTTTGCCTGTGGTGTGGCCACCTCACTGAACGTGCTATCCACGATAATCTCAGCATCGCGGATGCTCCACAGTGAATCCACCCGCAGCTCCAGCTCCGAAAGACGGTTAGCCAGTAGCTGCAGCTGGACACACTTCCTGCACACATGGTCGCCAGGGACACCGGTCGTGTCCATGACTTCCCACATAGTGCAGGAGGAGCAGATCACGGGTGCGAGCTGTGCTGCCATGACTTGCCTTGGACTCTCAGACTCTCCTCCCGCTCTGGGTCTCTCCTTTTATACTGTGCTCACCTCTCAGACTCTCCTGACTCACCTGTGACGTCGCACAGTAGTTGTCTCTTGTTGCAGGTCTGCTGCTGCTTTTATTCCCCAATCTCAGTCTTCGACTCTCAGGTCCACTGCCGCTCTGGGGAAAAAGGTCGGAAAAGCAAGGCAAAGCAGCACCTCCTTCCCCCACTGCACTGAACTCCCACACTTACCAAATTCTCAGCAGCTCACACTGTGCTGTATTTCTCCAGTTTGTGACTCAGATGAGTCAGGCCTGCCCCACCTTCAAGTACCAGTTTAATCTCGCTAACCAATTAAATTGCTACAGCAGCTCTCTCTGCTGAAGCCTGACAGAAACTTAAAAATTTAAACTTTAAAATTGAACTTAAATAGTTGAAAGTAATATGCACTAGATTTTAAAGAGATTAACCCTTAAACTCCCACACGTACCAAACTCTCAGCAGCTTTAGGAAGAATGTCAAGGCCTTAGAGAGGGTGCAGAAGAGATTTACTAGAATGGATGAGGGACTTCAGTTACATGGAGAGGAACATAGGAACAGGAGTGGGCCATTCAGCCCCTCGAGCCTGTTCCGCCATTCAATGAGATCATGACTGACCTGTGACCTAACTCCATATACCCGCCTTAGCCCCATATCCCTCAATACCTTGGTTAACAAAAATCGATCAATCTCAGATTTAAAATGAACAATTGAGCTCGCATCAACTGCGGTTTGTGGAAGAGAGTTCCAAACTTCGACCACCCTCTGTGTGTAGAAGTGTTTCCTAACTTCACTCCTGAAAGTCCTGGCTCTAATTTTTAGACCATGTCCCCTAGTCCTGGACTCCCCAACCAGTGGAAATAGTTTCTCTCTATCCACCCTATCAGTTCCCCTTAATATCTCGAAAACTTCGATCAAATCACTCCTTAATCTTCTAAATTCCAGGGAATACAACCCTAGTTTGTGTAATCTCTCCTCGTAATTTAACCCTTAGACTCCAGGTATCATTCTAGTAAATCTGCGCTGCACTCCCTCCAAGGCCATTATATCCTTCCTGAGGTGCGGTGCCCAGAACTGAACCCAGTACTCCAGGTGTGGTCTAACCAGGGCTTTGTATACCTGCAGCATAACGTCTACCACTTGTATTCTCGTCCTCTGGATTGAAAGGCCAGCATTCCATTAGCCTTTTTGATTATTTTCTGTACCTGTCTATGACATTTTGATGATTTATGTACATGGACCCCTAAGTCTCTTTGGACCTCCACTGTTTTGAGCTTTTCACCATTTAGCAAGTACTCTGATCTCTCCTTTTTAGGTCCAAAGTGGATGACCGAGAGCAGGAGAGCTGAGCTAAGGGAGAGTCTCTGTGGCACTGCTTACAACACTTCCAAGTTTTGTGTCATCTGCAAATTTTGAAATTTCAATGTAGGTGAGCGTGAGGTCGTAGAAATATAGAAACATAGAAAATAGGAGCAAGAGTAGGCCATTCGGCCCTTCGGGCCTGCTCCACCATTCAAAATGATCATGGCTGATCGTCTAACTCAGTACCCTGTTCCCGCTTTTTCCGCATATCCCTTGATCCCTTTAGCATTAAGGAATATATCTATCTCCTTCTTGAATACATCTAATGACTTGGCCTCCACTGCCTTCTGTGGTAGAGAATTCCACAGGTTCACCACCCTCTGAGTGAAGAAATTTCTCCTCATCTCGGTTCTAAATGACATACCCCGTATCCTGAGACTGTGACCCCTGGTTCTGGACTCCCCAGCCATCGGGAACATCCTCCCTGCATCTAGTCTGTCTAGTCCTGTTAGAATTTTATATGTTTCGATGAGATCACCTCTCATTCTTCTAAACTCTAGTGAATATAGGCCTAGTCAACCCAATCTCTCCTCATCCTGCCATCCCAGGAATCAGTCTGGTAAACCTTCGTTGCACTCCCTCCATGGCGAGTACATCCTTCCTCAGATAAGGAGACCAAAACTGCACACAATACTCCAGATGTGGTCTCACCAAGGCCCTGTATAACTGCAGTAAGACATCCCTATTCCTGTACTCAAATCCTCTTGCAATGAAGGCCAACATACCAATCACCTTCCTAACTGCTTGCTGCACCTGAATGCTCGTTTTCAGCGACTGGTGTACAAGGACACCCAGGTCTCGTTGCACCTCCCCTTTTCCCAATCTATCACCATTCAGATAATAATCTGTCTTTCTGTTTTTACAACCAAAGTGGATAACCTCACATTTATTCACGTTATACTGCATCTGCCATGTTCTTGCCCACTCACCCAACTTGTCTAAATCACATTGGAGCCTCTTTGCATCCTCCTCACAGCTCACATTCCACCCCAGCTTTGTGTCGTCTGCAAACTTGGAAATATTACATTTAGTTCCCTCATCCAAATCATTGATATATATTGTGAATAGCTGGGGCCCAAGCACTGATCCCTGCGGTACCCCACTAGTCACTGCCTGCCATCCGGAAAAAGACCCATTTATTCCTTTTCCCTTTCCCTTTTCCCTTTCACTTGTTCTTGAACAACTGTTTGTACTATTTGTATTGTAAATTTCCCCTGGGTCTTCCCCTCTCTTGCTGCTCTCAACTTTACTCTCTTCTGACTCCCCGCTCAGGTTCCCATCCCCCTGCCACTCGAGTTTAAACCCTCCCCAACAGCAGTAGCAAACCCCACTGCGAGGATATTAGTCCCAGATCTGTTGAGGTGCAATCCATCCGGCTTGTACAGGTCCCACCTTCCCCAGAATCGGTCCTAATTCCTCAGGAATCTAACTCCCTCTCTCCTGCACCAAACCTCCAGCCACGCATTCATCTGGTCTATTCTCCGATTCCTATATTCACTTGCGCGTGGCTCTGGGAGTAATCCTGAGATTACTACCCTTGAGGTCCTGCTTTTTAATTTATTTCCTCACTCCTTATATTCTGCTTGCAGGACCACATCCCTCTTTTTACCTATGTTATTGGTACCGATATGGACCAGGACCTCTGGCTGTTCACCTTCCCCCTTCAGAATGTCCTGCAGCCACTCAGTGACATCCATGACCCTGGCACCAGGGAGGCAACATACCATCCTGGAATCACGTTTGCGGCTGCAGAAACGCCTGTCTGCTCCCCTAGCTATAGAATCCCCTATCACTATCGCTCTCTCAACCTTTCTCCTCACCCCCTGTACAGCTGAGCCACCCATGGTGCTCTGGTCTTGGCTCTGGCTGCACTCCCCAGAGGATCCCTCTCCCCCCACCAGTACCCAGAACTGAATACCGGTTGGAGAGTGAGATGCCCTCAGGGACTCCTGCTCTACCTGCCTGGACCTCCTTGTCTGTCTCGCGGTCACCCAGTCCCTCTCTGCCTGCACTCTCTTAATCTGCGGGGTGACCACCTTCTGAAACGTGCCATCCACGAAACTGTCAGCCTCGCAGATGCACTGCAGTGACGCCAGCTGCTGCTCAAGGTCCAAAACCCAGAGCTCGAGCTCCACCAGCTGACGACACTCCCCGCACATGTGGTTGTCCAGGACACGGGAAGCATCCTGGAGTTGTACCTCTTTAAATATTGCCTCTTGGTGTTGTACCTCTTTAAATATTGCCTCTTGGCGTTGTATCTCTTTAAACATTGCCTCTTGGCGTTGTATCTCTTTAAATATTGCCTCTTGGTGTTGTCCCTCTTTAAATATTGCCTCTTGGCGTTGTATCTCTTTAAATATTGCCTCTTGGTATTGTACCTCTTTAAATATTGCCTCTTGGTGTTGTCCCTCTTTAAATATTGCCTCTTGGCATTGTATCTCTTTAAACATTGCCTCTTGGCGTTGTATCTCTTTAAATATTGCCTCTTGGTGTTGTCCCTCTTTAAATATTGCCTCTTGGCGTTGTATCTCTTTAAATATTGCCTCTTGGCGTTGTATCTCTTTAAATATTGCCTCTTGGTGTTGTCCCTCTTTAAATATTGCCTCTTGGCGTTGTACCTCTTTAAATATTGCCTCTTGGCGTTGTACCTCTTTAAATATTGCCTCTTGGCGTTGTCCCTCTTTAAATATTGCCTCTTGGCGTTGTATCTCTTTAAATATTGCCTCTTGGCGTTGTACCTCTTTAAATATTGCCTCTTGGCGTTGTACCTCTTTAAATATTGCCTCTTGGCGTTGTATCTCTTTAAATATTGCCTCTTGGCGTTGTATCTCTTTAAATATTGCCTCTTGGCGTTGTATCTCTTTAAAGATTGCCTCTTGGCGTTGTATCTCTTTAAATATTGCCTCTTGGCGTTGTATCTCTTTAAAGATTGCCTCTTGGCGTTGTATCTCTTTAAATATTGCCTCTTGGCGTTGTATCTCTTTAAATATTGCCTCTTGGTGTTGTACCTCTTTAAATATTGCCTCTTGGCGTTGTACCTCTTTAAATATTGCCTCTTGGCGTTGTACCTCTTTAAAGATTGCCTCTTGGTGTTGTATCACTTTAAATATTGCCTCTTGGTGTTGTACCTCTTTAAAGATTGCCTCTTGGCGTTGTATCACTTTAAATATTGCCTCTTGGTGTTGTACCTCTTTAAAGATTGCCTCTTGGTGTTATGCCTCTTTAAAGATTGCCTCTTGGTGTTATGCCTCTTTAAAGATTGCCTCTTGGTGTTATGCCTCTTTAAATATTGCCTCTTGGTGTTGTATCTCTTTAAAGATTGCCTCTTGGCGTTGTACCTCATTAAAGATTGCCTCTTGGTGTTATGCCTCTTTAAAGACTGCCTCTTGGTGTTATGCCTCTTTAAAGATTGCCTCTTGGTGTTATGCCTCTTTAAATATTGCCTCTTGGTGTTATGCCTCTTTAAATATTGCCTCTTGGTGTTGTCCCTCTTTAAAGATTGCCTCTTGGTGTTGTATCTCTTTAAAGATTGCCTCTTGGCGTTGTATCTCTTTAAAGATTGCCTCTTGGTGTTGTATCTCTTTAAAGATTGCCTCTTGGCGTTGTATCTCTTTAAAGATTGCCTCTTGGCGTTGTACCTCTTTAAAGATTGCCTCTTGGCGTTGTACCTCTTTAAAGATTGCCTCTTGGCGTTGTACCTCTTTAAAGATTGCCTCTTGGTGTTGTACCTCTTTAAATATTGCCTCTTGGTGTTGTACCTCTTTAAATATTCCCTCTTGGTGTTGTACCTTTTTAAAAATTGCCTCTTGGTGTTGTACCTCTTTAAATATTGCCTCTTGGCGTTGTACCTCTTTAAATATTGCCTCTTGGTGTTGTACCTCTTTAAAAATTGCCTCTTGGTGTTGTACCTCTTTAAAGATTGCCTCTTGGCGTTGTACCTCTTTAAATATTGCCTCTTGGTGTTGTACCTCTTTAAATATTGCCTCTTGGCCTTGTACCTCTTTAAAGATTGCCTCTTGGCGTTGTATCTCTTTAAAGATTGCCTCTTGGCGTTGTATCTCTTTAAAGATTGCCTCTTGGCATTGTACCTCTTTAAATATTGCCTCTTGGCGTTGTCCATCTTTAAAGATTGCCTCTTGGCGTTGTATCTCTTTAAATATTGCCTCTTGGTGTTATGCCTCTTTAAAGATTGCCTCTTGGTGTTATGCCTCTTTAATGATTGCCTCTTGGCGTTATGCCTCTTTAATGATTGCCTCTTGGCGTTATGCCTCTTTAAATATTGCCTCTTGGTGTTATGCCTCTTGGCCTTGTACCTCTTTATTTGTCAATATTTCTCCCAGTTTACCTCCCCTTTAGCTCCATCCTCATTCACTCACAGTTGTCTTTTTCCCAATCTGTTACTTGGGTCTTTGTCTGATCTAATATTATAAACTATATTATATTCCGATCACCACTCCCTGGATATAGTCCCACGTTTCCTTCTCTTATCGGCTCTGGTTCAGTTCCCAACACTCGATACAGCACAGGTCCCTCCCACCTTCTTACCTTTATAAACCGGGTCAGAAAGGAGTCTTGTACACACTGTAAGAGCTCCATCCTCTTCCTCACTTTCACACCCTCTCCCTGCCAATTTATAGGGATAGTGAGAGGGCATAGGGAGAGAGAGAGGGGGCATAGGGAGAGAGAGAGGGGGCACAGGGAGAGAGAGAGAGAGGGCACAGGTAGAGAGAGAGGGCACTGGGAGAGAGAGGGGGCACAGGGAGAGAGAGAGGGGGCACAGGGAGAGAGAGAGAGGGCACAGGGAGAGAGAGAGGGGGCACAGGGAGAGAGAGAGAGGGGGCACAGGGAGAGAGAGAGGGGGCACAGGGAGAGAGAGAGGGGGCACAGGGAGAGAGAGAGGGGGCACAGGGAGAGAGAGGGGGCACAGGGAGAGAGAGAGGGGGCACAGGGAGAGAGAGAGGGGGCACAGGGAGAGAGAGAGGGGGCACTGGGAGAGAGAGAGGGGGCACTGGGAGAGAGAGAGGGGGCACTGGGAGAGAGAGAGGGGGCACTGGGAGAGAGAGAGGGCAGTGGGAGAGAGAGAGGGCAGTGGGAGAGAGAGAGGGCAGTGGGAGAGAGAGAGGGCAGTGGGAGTGAGGGGGGGCAGTGGGAGTGAGGGGGGGCAGTGGGAGTGAGGGGGGGCAGTGGGAGTGAGGGGGGGCAGTGGGAGTGAGGGGGGCAGTGGGAGTGAGGGGGGCAGTGGGAGTGAGGGGGGCATTGGGAAAGAGAGAGGGCAGTGGGAGAGAGAGAGGGCAGTGGGAGAGAGCGAGGGCAGTGGGAGAGCGAGGGCAGTGGGAGAGAGAGGGAGAGGGCATTGGGAGAGAGAGGGAGGGGGCATTGGGATAGAGAGAGGGGGCATTGGGATAGAGAGAGAGGGGGCATTGGGATAGAGAGAGAGAGGGCATTGGGATAGAGAGAGAGGGGGCATTGGGATAGAGAGAGAGGGGGCATTGGGATAGAGAGAGAGGGGGCATTGGGAGAGAGAGAGAGGGGGCATTGGGATAGAGAGAGAGGGGCATTGGGATAGAGAGAGAGAGGGCATTGGGAGAGAGAGAGGGGGCATTGGGATAGAGAGAGAGGGGGCATTGGGAGAGAGAGAGAGGGGGCATTGGGAGAGAGAGAGAGAGAGAGGGCTTTGGGAGAGAGAGAGAGAGGGCATTGGGAGAGAGAGAGGGGGCATTGGGAGAGAGGGAGAGGGGGCATTGGGAGAGAGAGAGAGAGGGCATTGGGAGAGAGAGAGAGAGAGAGAGAGGGCTTTGGGAGAGAGAGAGGGGGCATTGGGAGAGAGAGAGGGGGCATTGGGAGAGAGGGAGAGGGGGCATTGGGAGAGGGAGAGGGGGGGAATTGGGAGAGAGAGAGAGGGGGCATAGGGATAGAGAGAGAGAGAGGGCTTTGGGAGAGAGAGAGAGAGGGCATTGGGAGAGAGAGAGGGGGCATTGGGAGAGAGGGAGAGGGGGCATTGGGAGAGAGAGAGAGAGGGCATTGGGAGAGAGAGAGAGAGAGAGGGCTTTGGGAGAGAGAGAGAGAGAGGGCATTGGGAGAGAGAGAGAGGGGCATTGGGATAGAGAGAGAGAGGGCATTGGGAGAGAGAGAGAGGGGGCATTGGGAGAGAGAGAGAGGGGCATTGGGAGAGGGAGAGGGGGGGAATTGGGAGAGAGAGAGAGGGGGCATAGGGATAGAGAGAGAGAGAGAGGGCTTTGGGAGAGAGAGAGAGAGGGCATTGGGAGAGAGAGAGGGGGCATTGGGAGAGAGGGAGAGGGGGCATTGGGAGAGAGAGAGAGAGGGCATTGGGAGAGAGAGAGAGAGAGAGAGAGGGCTTTGGGAGAGAGAGAGAGGGCATTGGGAGAGAGAGAGAGGGGCATTGGGATAGAGAGAGAGAGGGCATTGGGAGAGAGAGAGGGGGCATTGGGAGAGAGAGAGAGGGGCATTGGGATAGAGAGAGAGGGGGCATTGGGATAGAGAGAGAGGGGGCATTGGGAGAGAGAGAGAGGGGGTATTGGGAGAGAGAGAGAGGGGGTATTGGGAGAGAGATAGGGCATTGGGAGAGCGCGATGTTATTGGAGGAGAATGGACATTGGGAGAGAGAGAGGGGGGATTGGGAGAGAGAGAGGGGGCATTGGGATAGAGAGAGAGGGGGCATTGGGATAGAGAGAGAGGGGGCATTGGGATAGAGAGAGAGGGGGCATTGGGATAGAGAGAGAGGGGGCATTGGGATAGAGAGAGAGGGGGCATTGGGATAGAGAGAGAGGGGGCTTTGGGAGAGAGAGAGAGGGGGAATTGGGAGAGAGAGAGAGGGGGTATTGGGAGAGAGATAGGGCATTGGGAGAGCGTGATGTTATTGGAGGAGAATGGACATTGGGAGAGAGAGAGGGGGGATTGGGATAGAGAGAGGGGGCATTGGGATAGAGAGAGAGGGGGCATTGGGATAGAGAGAGAGGGGGCATTGGGATAGAGAGAGAGGGGGCATTGGGATAGAAAGAGAGGGGGCATTGGGATAGAGAGAGAGGGGGCTTTGGGATAGAGAGAGAGGGGGCTTTGGGATAGAGAGAGAGGGGGCATTGGGAGAGAGAGAGAGAGGGCATTGGGAGAGAGAGAGAGAGAGAGAGGGCATTGGGAGAGAGAGAGGGCAGTGGGAGAGAGGGAGGGCAGTGGGAGAGAGGGAGGGCAGTGGGAGAGAGGGAGGGCAGTGGGAGGGAGGGAGGGCAGTGGGAGGGAGGGAGGGCAGTGGGAGGGAGGGAGGGCAGTGGGAGAGAGGGGGACATTGGGAGAGAGGGGGCAGTGGGAGAGAGGGGGGCATTGGGAGAGAGGGGGGTATTGGGAGAGAGGGGGGCATTGGGAGAGAGGGGGGCAGTGGGAGAGAGGGGGGCAGTGGGAGAGAGGGGGGCATTGGGAGAGAGGGGGCAATGGGAGAGAGGGGGCAGTGGGAGAGAGAGAGGGCAGTGGGAGAGAGAGAGGGCAGTGGGAGAGAGAGAGGGCAGTGGGAGAGAGAGAGGGCAGTGGGAGAGAGAGAGGGCAGTGGGAGGGAGAGAGGGCCGTGGGAGGGAGAGAGGGCCGTGGGAGGGAGAGAGGGCCGTGGGAGGGAGAGTGGCAGTGGGAGAGAGGGGGGCAGTGGGAGAGAGGGGGGCATCTGGAGAGAGAGGGGGCATCGGGAAAGAGAGAGGGCAGTGGGAGAGAGAGAGGGCATTGGGAGAGAGGGGGGCATTGGGAGAGAGAGGGCATTGGGAGAGAGGGGGCATTGGGAGAGAGGGGGGCATTGGGAGAGAGGGGGGCATTGGGAGAGAGGGGGGCATTGGGAGAGAGGGGGGCATTGGGAGAGAGGGGGGCATTGGGAGAGAGGGGGGCATTGGGAGAGAGGGGGCATTGGGAGAGAGGGGGCATTGGGAGAGAGGGGGCATTGGGAGAGAGGGGGGCATTGGGAGAGAGCGGGCAGTGGGAGAGAGAGGGCAGTGGGAGAGAGAGGGCAGTGGGTGAGAGGGCAGTGGGAGAGAGAGGGCAGTGGGAGAGAGAGGGCAGTGGGAGAGAGAGGGCAGTGGGTGAGAGGGCAGTGGGAGTGAGGGGGCATTGGGAGAGAGGGGGCATTGGGAGAGAGGGGGCATTGGGAGAGAGAGGGGCATTGGGAGAGAGAGGGGCATTGGGGGAGAGGGGGCATCGGGAAAGAGAGAGGGCAGTGGGAGAGAGAGAGGGCAGTGGGAGAGAGAGAGGGCAGTGGGAGAGAGAGAGGGCAGTGGGAGAGAGAGAGGGCAGTGGGAGAGAGAGAGGGCAGTGGGAGAGAGAGAGGGCAGTGGGAGAGAGAGAGGGCAGTGGGAGAGAGAGGGCATTGGGAGAGAGAGGGCATTGGGAGAGAGGGGGCAGTTGGAGAGAGAGGGAGAGGGCATTGGGAGAGAGAGGGCATTGGGAGAGAGGGGGCAGTGGGAGAGAGAGAGGGCATTGGGAGAGAGGGGGCAGTGGGAGAGAGAGAGAGAGGGCAGTGGGAGAGAGGGGGACATTGGGAGAGAGAGAGCATTGGGAGAGAGAGGGCATTGGGAGAGATGGGGGCAGTGGGAGAGAGGAGGGCAGTGGGAGAGAGGGGGCATTGTGAGAGAGAGGGGGCATTGGGAGAGAGAGTGGGCATTGGGAGAGAGAGGGGGCATTGGGAGAGAGAGGGGCATTGGGAGAGAGAGGGGCATTGGGAGAGAGAGGGTCATTGGGAGAGAGAGGGGCATTGGGAGAGAGAGGGGCATTGGGAGAGAGAGGGGCATTGGGGGAGAGGGGGCATCGGGAAAGAGAGAGGGCATCGGGAAAGAGAGAGGGCAGTGGGAGAGAGAGAGGGCAGTGGGAGAGAGAGCGGGCATTGGGAGAGAGAGGGCATTGGGAGAGAGGGGGGCAGTGGGAGAGAGAGGGCAGTGGGAGAGAGAGGGCAGTGGGAGAGAGAGAGAGAGGGCATTGGGAGAGAGAGGGCATTGGGAGAGTGAGGGCATTGGGAGAGTGAGGGCATTGGGAGAGTGAGGGCATTGGGAGAGAGGGGGGCAGTGGGAGAGAGAGGGGGCATCGGGAGAGAGAGGGGGCATCGGGAAAGAGAGAGGGCAGTGGGAGAGAGAGAGGGCAGTGGGAGAGAGAGAGGGCAGTGGGAGAGAGAGAGGGCATTGGGAGAGAGGGGGGCATTGGGAGAGAGGGGGGCATTGGGAGAGAGAGGGCATTGGGAGAGAGGGGGGCAGTGGGAGAGAGGGGGCATTGGGAGAGAGAGGGGGCATTGGGAGAGAGAGGGGGCATTGGGAGAGAGAGGGGGCATTGAGAGAGAGAGGGCATTGGGAGAGAGAGGGCATTGGGAGAGAGAGGGCATTAGGAGAGAGAGGGCATTGGGAGAGTGAGGGCATTGGGAGAGAGGGGGGCAGTGGGAGAGAGGGGGGCATCGGGAGAGAGTGGGGGCATCGGGAGAGAGAGGGGGCATCGGGAGAGAGAGGGGGCATCGGGAGAGAGAGGGGGCATCGGGAGAGAGAGAGGACAGTGGGAGAGAGAGAGGGCAGTGGGAGAGAGGGGGCATTGGGAGAGAGGGGGGCATTGGGAGAGAGAGGGCATTGGGAGAGAGGGGGGCAGTGGGAGAGAGGAGGGCAGTGGGAGAGAGGAGGGCAGTGGGAGAGAGGGGGCATTGGGAGAGAGAGGGGGCATTGGGAGAGAGAGGGGGCATTGGGAGAGAGAGGGGGCATTGGGAGAGAGAGGGGCATTGGGAGAGAGAGGTGCATTGGGAGAGTGAGGGGCATTGGGGGAGAGGGGGCATCGGGAAAGAGAGAGTGCAGTGGGAGAGAGAGAGGGCAGTGGGAGAGAGAGAGGGCAGTGGGAGAGAGAGAGGGCAGTGGGAGAGAGAGAGGGCAGTGGGAGAGAGAGAGGGCAGTGGGAGAGAGAGAGGGCATTGGGAGAGAGAGGGCATTGGGAGAGAGGGGGGCAGTGGGAGAGAGAGGGCATTGGGAGAGAGATGGCATTGGGAGAGTGAGGGCATTGGGAGAGTGAGGGCATTGGGAGAGAGGGGGGCAGTGGGAGAGAGGGGGGCAGTGGGAGAGAGGGGGGCATCGGGAGAGAGAGGGGGCATCGGGAGAGAGAGGGGGCATCGGGAAAGAGAGAGGGCAGAGGGAGAGAGAGAGGGCAGTGGGAGAGAGAGAGGGCAGTGGGAGAGAGAGAGAGGGCAGTGGGAGAGAGCAAGGGCATTGGGAGAGAGGAGGGCATTGGGAGAGAGGGGGGCATTGGGAGAGAGGGGGGCATTGGGAGAGAGCGGGCAGTGGGAGAGAGCGGGCAGTGGGAGAGAGCGGGCAGTGGGAGAGAGAGGGCATTGGGAGAGAGGGGGGCATTGGGAGAGAGGGGGGCATTGGGAGAGAGGGGGGCATTGGGAGAGAGGGGGGCATTGGGAGAGAGAGGGCAGTGGGAGAGAGAGGGCAGTGGGAGAGAGAGGGCAGTGGGAGAGAGAGGGCAGTGGGAGAGAGCGGGCATTGGGAGTGAGGGGGCATTGGGAGTAAGGGGGCATTGGGAGAGAGGGGGGCATTGGGAGAGAGGGGGGCATTGGGAGAGAGGGGGGCATTGGGAGAGAGGGGGGCATTGGGAGAGAGAGGGCAGTGGGAGAGAGAGGGCAGTGGGAGAGAGAGGGCAGTGGGTGAGAGGGCAGTGGGAGTGAGGGGGCATTGGGAGAGAGGGGGCATTGGGAGAGAGGGGGCATTGGGAGAGAGAGGGGCATTGGGAGAGAGAGGGGCATTGGGAGAGAGAGGGGCATTGGGAGAGAGAGGGGCATTGGGAGAGAGAGGGGCATTGGGAGAGAGAGGGGCATCGGGAAAGAGAGAGGGCAGTGGGAGAGAGGGCAGTGGGAGAGAGAGAGGGCAGTGGGAGAGAGAGAGGGCAGTGGGAGAGAGAGAGGGCAGTGGGAGAGAGAGAGGGCAGTGGGAGAGAGAGAGGGCAGTGGGAGAGAGAGAGGGCAGTGGGAGAGAGAGTGCATTGGGAGAGAGAGGGCATTGGGAGAGAGAGGGCATTGGGAGAGAGAGGGCATTGGGAGAGAGGGGGCAGTGGGAGAGAGAGAGAGGGCATTGGGAGAGAGAGGGCATTGGGAGAGAGATGGCATTGGGAGAGTGAGGGCATTGGGAGAGAGGGGGGCAGTGGGAGAGAGGGGGGCATCGGGAGAGAGGGGGGCATCGGGAGAGATAGGGGGCATCGGGAAAGAGGGGGGCATCGGGAAAGAGAGAGGGCAGAGGGAGAGAGAGGGCAGTGGGAGAGAGAGAGGGCAGTGGGAGAGAGAGAGGGCAGTGGGAGAGAGAGAGGGCATTGGGAGAGAGAGAGGGCAGTGGGAGAGAGAGAGGGCATTGGGAGAGAGGGGGGCATTGGGAGAGAGCGGGCAGTGGGAGAGAGAAAGGGCAGTGGGAGAGAGAAAGGGCAGTGGGAGAGAGAGAGGGCAGTGGGAGAGAGAGGGCATTGGGAGAGAGAGGGGGCAGTGGGAGAGAGAGAGGGCAGTGGGAGAGAGAGAGGGCAGTGGGAGAGAGAGAGGGCAGTGGGAGAGAGAGAGGGCATTGGGAGAGAGGGGGGCAGTGGGAGAGAGAGGGCAGTGGGAGAGAGAGAGAGGGCATTGGGAGAGAGAGGGCATTGGGAGAGGGGGCAGTGGGAGAGAGAGAGGGCTTTGGGAGAGAGGGGGCAGTGGGAGAGAGAGAGAGGGCAGTGGGAGAGAGGGGGACATTGGGAGAGAGGGGGACATTGGGAGAGAGGGGGTCATTGGGAGAGAGAGGGCATTGGGATAGAGGGGGGCAGTGTGAGAGAGAGGGCAGTGGGAGAGAGAGAGAGAGGGCATTGGGAGAGAGAGGGCATTGGGAGAGAGGGGGCAGTGGGAGAGAGGGGGCAGTGGGAGAGAGGGGGCAGTGGGAGAGAGGGGGCAGTGGGAGAGAGAGGGCATTGGGAGAGAGGAGGCAGTGGGAGAGAAAAGGAGGGCAGTGGGAGAGAGGGGGACATTGGGAGAGAGGGGGACATTGGGAGAGAGGGGGCAGTGGGAGAGAAAAGGAGGGCAGTGGGAGCGAAGGGGGATATTGGGAGAGAGGGGGACATTGGGAGAGAGGGGGCATTGGGAAAGAGAGGGGGCATTGGGAAAGAGAGGGTGCATTGGGAAAGAGAGGGTGCATTGGGAAAGAGAGGGTGCATTGGGAAAGAGAGAGGGCATTGGGAAAGAGAGAGGGCAGTGGGAGAGAGAGAGGGCAGTGGGAGAGAGAGAGGGCAGTGGGAGAGAGAGAGGGCAGTGGGAGAGAGAGAGGGCAGTGGGAGAGAGAGAGGGCAGTGGGAGAGAGAGAGGGCAGTGGGAGAGAGAGAGGGCAGTGGGAGTGTGAGAGGGCAGTGGGAGAGAGAGAGGGCATTGGGAGAGAGGGGGGCAGTGGGAGAGAGAGGGCAGTGGGAGAGAGAGAGAGAGGGCATTGGGAGAGAGAGGGCAGTGGGAGAAAGAGAGGGCATTGAGAGAGAGAGGGCAGTGGGAGAGAGGGGGACATTGGGAGAGAGGGGGACATTGGGAGAGAGAGGGCATTGGGAGAGAGAGGGCATTGGGAGAGAGGGGGACATTGGGAGAGAGGGGGACATTGGGAGAGAGGGGGACATTGGGAGAGAGGGGGACATTGGGAGAGAGAGGGCATTGGGAGAGAGGGGGGCAGTGGGAGAGAGAGAGGGCATTGGGAGAGAGCGAGGGCAGTGGGAGAGAGCGGGCATTGGGAGAGAGAGGGCATTGGGAGAGAGAGGGCATTGGGAGAGAGAGGGGCAGTGGGAGAGAGAGGGCATTGGGAGAGAGGGGGACATTGGGATAGAGGGGGACATTGGGAGAGAGAGGGCATTGGGAGAGAGGGGGGCAGTGGGAGAGAGAGGGCAGTGGTAGAGAGAGGGCATTGGGAGAGAGGGGGCAGTGGGAGAGAGAGAGGGCATTGGGAGAGAGGGGGCAGTGGGAGAGAGAAGGAGGGCAGTGGGAGAGAGCGAGGGCAGTGGGAGAGAGAGAGGGCAGTGGGAGAGAGCGAGGGCAGTGGGAGAGAGCGGGCATTGGGAGAGAGAGGGCATTGGGAGAGAGAGGGCATTGGGAGAGAGAGGGCATTGGGAGGGAGGGGGCATTGGGAGGGAGGGGGCATTGGGAGAGAGGGGGCATTGGGAGAGAGAGGGCAGTGGGAGAGAGGGAGGGCAGTGGGAGAGAGGGAGGGCCATTGGGAGAGAGGGAGGGCCATTGGGAGAGAGGGGGCCAGTGGGAGAGATAGAGGGCAGTGGGAGAGAGGGGGCAGTGGGAGAGAGGGGGCAGTGGGAGAGAGGGGGCATTGGGAGAGAGAGGGCAGTGGGAGAGAGAGGTGCATTGGGAGAGTGAGGGGCATTGGGGGAGAGGGGGCATCGGGAAAGAGAGAGTGCAGTGGGAGAGAGAGAGGGCAGTGGGAGAGAGAGAGGGCAGTGGGAGAGAGAGAGGGCAGTGGGAGAGAGAGAGGGCAGTGGGAGAGAGAGAGGGCAGTGGGAGAGAGAGAGGGCAGTGGGAGAGAGAGAGGGCATTGGGAGAGAGAGGGCATTGGGAGAGAGGGGGGCAGTGGGAGAGAGAGGGCATTGGGAGAGAGATGGCATTGGGAGAGTGAGGGCATTGGGAGAGTGAGGGCATTGGGAGAGAGGGGGGCAGTGGGAGAGAGGGGGGCAGTGGGAGAGAGGGGGGCATCGGGAGAGAGAGGGGGCATCGGGAGAGAGAGGGGGCATCGGGAAAGAGAGAGGGCAGAGGGAGAGAGAGAGGGCAGTGGGAGAGAGAGAGGGCAGTGGGAGAGAGAGAGAGGGCAGTGGGAGAGAGCAAGGGCATTGGGAGAGAGGAGGGCATTGGGAGAGAGGGGGGCATTGGGAGAGAGGGGGGCATTGGGAGCGAGCGGGCAGTGGGAGAGAGCGGGCAGTGGGAGAGAGAGGGCAGTGGGAGAGAGAGGGCATTGGGAGAGAGGGGGGCATTGGGAGAGAGGGGGGCATTGGGAGAGAGGGTGGCATTGGGAGAGAGGGGGGCATTGGGAGAGAGGGGGACATTGGGAGAGAGAGGGCAGTGGGAGAGAGAGGGCAGTGGGAGAGAGAGGGCAGTGGGAGAGAGCGGGCATTGGGAGTGAGGGGGCATTGGGAGTGAGGGGGCATTGGGAGTAAGGGGGCATTGGGAGAGAGGGGGGCATTGGGAGAGAGGGGGGCATTGGGAGAGAGGGGGGCATTGGGAGAGAGGGGGGCAGTGGGAGAGAGAGGGCAGTGGGAGAGAGAGGGCAGTGGGAGAGAGAGGGCAGTGGGTGAGAGGGCAGTGGGAGTGAGGGGGCATTGGGAGAGAGGGGGCATTGGGAGAGAGGGGGCATTGGGAGAGAGGGGGCATTGGGAGAGAGAGGGGCATTGGGAGAGAGAGGGGCATTGGGAGAGAGAGGGGCATTGGGAGAGAGAGGGGCATTGGGAGAGAGAGGGGCATTGGGGGAGAGGGGGCATCGGGAAAGAGAGAGGGCAGTGGGAGAGAGGGCAGTGGGAGAGAGAGAGGGCAGTGGGAGAGAGAGAGGGCAGTGGGAGAGAGAGAGGGCAGTGGGAGAGAGAGAGGGCAGTGGGAGAGAGAGAGGGCAGTGGGAGAGAGAGTGCATTGGGAGAGAGAGGGCATTGGGAGAGAGAGGGCATTGGGAGAGAGAGGGCATTGGGAGAGAGGGGGCAGTGGGAGAGAGAGAGAGGGCATTGGGAGAGAGAGGGCATTGGGAGAGAGATGGCATTGGGAGAGTGAGGGCATTGGGAGAGAGGGGGGCAGTGGGAGAGAGGGGGGCATCGGGAGAGAGGGGGGCATCGGGAGAGATAGGGGGCATCGGGAAAGAGGGGGGCATCGGGAAAGAGAGAGGGCAGAGGGAGAGAGAGAGGGCAGTGGGAGAGAGAGAGGGCAGTGGGAGAGAGAGAGGGCAGTGGGAGAGAGAGAGGGCATTGGGAGAGAGAGAGGGCATTGGGAGAGAGAGAGGGCATTGGGAGAGAGAGAGGGCATTGGGAGAGAGGGGGGCATTGGGAGAGAGGGGGGCATTGGGAGAGAGCGGGCAGTGGGAGAGAGAAAGGGCAGTGGGAGAGAGAAAGGGCAGTGGGAGAGAGAGAGGGCAGTGGGAGAGAGAGGGCATTGGGAGAGAGAGGGGGCAGTGGGAGAGAGAGAGGGCAGTGGGAGAGAGAGAGGGCAGTGGGAGAGAGAGAGGGCAGTGGGAGAGAGAGAGGGCATTGGGAGAGAGGGGGGCAGTGGGAGAGAGAGGGCAGTGGGAGAGAGAGAGAGGGCATTGGGAGAGGGGGCAGTGGGAGAGAGAGAGGGCTTTGGGAGAGAGGGGGCAGTGGGAGAGAGAGAGAGGGCAGTGGGAGAGAGGGGGACATTGGGAGAGAGGGGGACATTGGGAGAGAGGGGCTCATTGGGAGAGAGAGGGCATTGGGAGAGAGGGGGGCAGTGGGAGAGAGAGGGCAGTGGGAGAGAGAGAGAGAGGGCATTGGGAGAGAGAGGGCATTGGGAGAGAGGGGGCAGTGGGAGAGAGGGGGCAGTGGGAGAGAGGGGGCAGTGGGAGAGAGGGGGCAGTGGGAGAGAGAGGGCATTGGGAGAGAGGAGGCAGTGGGAGAGAAAAGGAGGGCAGTGGGAGAGAGGGGGACATTGGGAGAGAGGGGGACATTGGGAGAGAGGGGGCAGTGGGAGAGAAAAGGAGGGCAGTGGGAGCGAAGGGGGATATTGGGAGAGAGGGGGACATTGGGAGAGAGGGGGCATTGGGAAAGAGAGGGTGCATTGGGAAAGAGAGGGTGCATTGGGAAAGAGAGGGTGCATTGGGAAAGAGAGGGTGCATTGGGAAAGAGAGGGTGCATTGGGAAAGAGAGAGGGCATTGGGAAAGAGAGAGGGCAGTGGGAGAGAGAGAGGGCAGTGGGAGAGAGAGAGGGCAGTGGGAGAGAGAGAGGGCAGTGGGAGAGAGAGAGGGCAGTGGGAGAGAGAGAGGGCAGTGGGAGAGAGAGAGGGCAGTGGGAGAGAGAGAGGGCAGTGGGAGTGTGAGAGGGCAGTGGGAGAGAGAGAGGGCATTGGGAGAGAGGGGGGCAGTGGGAGAGAGAGGGCAGTGGGAGAGAGAGAGAGAGGGCATTGGGAGAGAGAGGGCAGTGGGAGAAAGAGAGGGCATTGAGAGAGAGAGGGCAGTGGGAGAGAGGGGGACATTGGGAGAGAGGGGGACATTGGGAGAGAGAGGGCATTGGGAGAGAGAGGGCATTGGGAGAGAGGGGGACATTGGGAGAGAGGGGGACATTGGGAGAGAGGGGGACATTGGGAGAGAGGGGGACATTGGGAGAGAGAGGGCATTGGGAGAGAGGGGGGCAGTGGGAGAGAGAGAGGGCATTGGGAGAGAGCGAGGGCAGTGGGAGAGAGCGGGCATTGGGAGAGAGAGGGCATTGGGAGAGAGAGGGCATTGGGAGAGAGAGGGGCAGTGGGAGAGAGAGGGCATTGGGAGAGAGGGGGACATTGGGATAGAGGGGGACATTGGGAGAGAGAGGGCATTGGGAGAGAGGGGGGCAGTGGGAGAGAGAGGGCAGTGGGAGAGAGAGGGCATTGGGAGAGAGGGGGCAGTGGGAGAGAGAGAGGGCATTGGGAGAGAGGGGGCAGTGGGAGAGAGAAGGAGGGCAGTGGGAGAGAGAGAGGGCAGTGGGAGAGAGCGAGGGCAGTGGGAGAGAGCGGGCATTGGGAGAGAGAGGGCATTGGGAGAGAGAGGGCATTGGGAGAGAGAGGGCATTGGGAGGGAGGGGGCATTGGGAGAGAGGGGGCATTGGGAGAGAGAGGGCAGTGGGAGAGAGGGAGGGCAGTGGGAGAAAGGGAGGGCCATTGGGAGAGAGGGAGGGCCATTGGGAGAGAGGGGGCCAGTGGGAGAGATAGAGGGCAGTGGGAGAGAGGGGGCAGTGGGAGAGAGGGGGCAGTGGGAGAGAGGGGGCAGTGGAGAGAGAGAGGGCAGTGGGAGAGAGAGGGCAGTGGGAGAGAGAGAGGGCAGTGGGAGAGAGAGGGCAGTGGGAGAGAGAGAGGACAGTGGGAGAGAGAGGGCAGTGGGAGAGAGAGGGCAGTGGGAGAGAGAGAGGGCAGTGGGAGAGAGAGAGGGCAGTGGGAGAGAGAGAGGGCAGTGGGAGAGAGAGAGGGCAGTGGGAGAGAGAGAGAGGGCAGTGGGAGAGAGAGAGGGCAGTGGGAGAGAGAGAGAGGGCAGTGGGAGAGAGAGAGGGCAGTGGGAGAGAGGGGGACATTGGGAGAGAGGGGGCAGTGAGAGAGAGGGGGCAGTGGGAGAGAGGGGGCAGTGGGAGAGAGGGGGCAGTGGGAGAGAGGGGGGCATTGGGAGAGAGGTGGGCATTGGGAGAGAGGTGGGCAGTGGGAGAGAGAGAGGGCAGTGGGAGAGAGAGAGGGCAGTGGGAGAGAGAGGGCAGTGGGAGAGAGAGAGGGCAGTGGGAGAGAGAGGGGCAGTGGGAGAGAGAGGGGCAGTGGGAGAGAGGGGGGCAGTGGGAGTGAGGGGGGCAGTGCGAGAGAGGGGGGCAGTGGGAGTGAGGTGGGGCATTGGGAGTGAGGGGGGGCATTGGGAGTGAGGGGCGGCATTGGGAGAGTGGGGGCTTTGGGTGAGCGAGAGAGGGTGTTGGGGGAGGGAGAGGACATAGGGAGAGAGTGAGGGGGCATAGGGGGAGAGAGAGAAAAGGGGATTGGGAGTGAGCAAGCATAGGGGAGGGGACTGGGAGAGAGGGCATTGGGGGAGAGTGAGGGGGCAGTGGGAGTGAGAGGGGCATTGGGAGTGAGGGAGGTCATTGGGAGTGAGGGAGGTCATTGGGAGTGAGGGAGGTCATTGGGAGTGAGGGGATCATTGGGAGTGAGGGGATCATTGGGAGAGAGAGAGGGCAGTGGGAGAGAGGCGGGGCTTTGGGAGAGAGGGGGGGCTTTGGGAGAGAGGGGGGGCTTTGGGAGTGAGGGAGGGCTTTGGGAGAGAGGGGCGCTTTGGGAGAGAGGGGCGCTTTGGGAGAGAGGGGGCTTTGGGAGAGAGGGGGCATTGGATGAGTGAGAGAGGGTATTGGGAGAGGGAGAGGACATAGGGAGAGAGTGAGGGGGCTTCGGGAGAGAGAGAGAGGAGATTGGGAGTGAGCAAGCATTGGGGAGGGGACTGGGAGAGAGGGCATTGGGAGAGAGTGAGGGGGCATAGGGAGAGAGGGGGCATAGGGAGAGAGAGAGAGCAGGGCCATAGGGAGAGAGAGGGGACATTGGGAGAGGGAGAGGGGGCATCGGAAGAGAGGGGGGCAGCGGAGGAGAGGGCGGGCAGCGGAGGAGAGGGGGGCAGCGGAGGAGAGGGGGGCAGCGGAGGAGAGGGGGGCAGCGGAGGAGAGGGGGGCAGCGGAGGAGAGGGGGGCAGCGGAGGAGAGGGGGGCAGCGGAGGAGAGGGGGGCAGCGGAGGAGAGGGGGGGCAGCGGAGGAGAGGGGGCAGCGGAAGAGCGGGGGGCAGCGGAAGAGAGGGGGGCAGCGGAAGAGAGGGGGGCAGCGGAAGAGAGGGGGCAGCTGAAGAGGGTAAGGGACATTGGGAGAGAGAGCAAGGGGGCATTGGGATAGAGAGAGGGGGCATTGGGAGAGAGAGAGGGCATTGGGAGTGAGAGAGAGGGCATTGGGAGAGAGAGAGAGGGCATTGGGAGAGAGAGAGAGGGCATTGGGAGAGAGAGAGAGGGCATTGGGAGAGAGAGAGAGGGCATTGGGAGAGAGAGACAGGGCATTGGGAGAGAGAGAGAGAGAGGGCAATGGGAGAGAGAGAGAGGGAGCGGGGGCAGCGGGAGAGAGAGGGAGCGGGGGCAGCGGGAGAGGGAGCGGGGGCATTGGGAGAGAGAGCGAGGGGGCATTGGGATAGAGAGAGGGGGCATTGGTATAGAGAGAGGGGCATTGGAATAGAGAGAGAGGGCATTGGGAGAGAGAGAGAGAGGGGGTATTGAGAGAGAGAGGGGGCATTGGGATAGAGAGAGAGGGGCATTGGGATAGAGAGAGAGGGGCATTGGGATAGAGAGAGAGGGGGCATTGGGATAGAGAGAGAGGGGGCATTGGGATAGAGAGAGGGGGCATTGGGATAGAGAGAGAGGGGGCATTGGGATAGAGAGAGGGGGCATTGGGATAGAGAGAGAGGGGGCATTGGGATAGAGAGCGAGGGGGCATTGGGATAGAGAGCGAGGGGGCATTGGGATAGAGAGCGAGGGGGCATTGAGATAGAGAGAGAGGGGGCATTGGGAGAGAGAGAGAGAGGGCATTGGGAGAGAGAGAGAGAGAGGGGGGCATTAGGAGAGAGAGAGAGGGGGGCATTAGGAGAGAGGGAGAGGGGGCATTGGGAGAGAGAGAGAGAGAGGGCATTGGGAGAGAGAGAGAGGGCATTGGGAGAGAGAGAGAGGGCATTGGGAGAGAGAGAGAGGGCATTGGGAGAGAGAGAGAGAGGGCATTGGGAGAGAGAGAGAGGGAGCGGGGGCAGCGGGAGAGAGAGAGAGGGAGCGGGGGCAGCGGGAGAGGGAGCGGGGTCATTGGGAGAGAGAGCGAGGGGGCATTGGGATAGAGAGAGGGGGCATTGGTATAGAGAGAGGGGCATTGGAATAGAGAGAGAGTGCATTGGGAGAGAGAGAGAGAGGGGGTATTGAGAGAGAGAGGGGGCATTGGGATAGAGAGAGAGGGGGCATTGGGATAGAGAGAGAGGGGGGCATTGGGAGAGAGAGAGAGAGGGCATTGGGAGAGAGAGAGAGAGAGGGGGGCATTAGGAGAGAGAGAGAGGGGGGCATTAGGAGAGAGGGAGAGGGGGCATTGGGAGAGAGAGAGAGAGGGCATTGGGAGAGAGAGAGAGGGCATTGGGAGAGAGAGAGAGGGCATTGGGAGAGAGAGAGAGAGGGCATTGGGAGAGAGAGAGAGGGAGCGGGGGCAGCGGGAGAGAGAGAGAGGGAGCGGGGGCAGCGGGAGAGGGAGCGGGGTCATTGGGAGAGAGAGCGAGGGGGCATTGGTATAGAGAGAGGGGCATTGGAATAGAGAGAGAGTGCATTGGGAGAGAGAGAGAGAGGGGGTATTGAGAGAGAGAGGGGGCATTGGGATAGAGAGAGAGGGGGCATTGGGATAGAGAGAGAGGGGGCATTGGGATAGAGAGCGAGGGGGCATTGGGATAGAGAGTGAGGGGGCATTGGGATAGAGAGCGAGGGGCATTGGGATAGAGATAGAGGGGGCATTGAGATAGAGAGAGAGGGGGGCATTGGGAGAGAGAGAGAGAGGGCATTGGGAGAGAGAGAGAGAGAGGGGGGCATTAGGAGAGAGAGAGAGGGGGCATTAGGAGAGGGAGGGGGCATTGGAGAGAGAGAGAGGGGCATTGGGAGAGAGAGAGGGCATTGGGAGAGAGAGGGGCAGTGGGAGAGAGGGGGCAGTGGGAGAGAGGGGGGCATTGGGAGTGAGGGGCGGCATTGGGAGAGTGGGGGCTTTGGGTGAGCGAGAGAA